>NC_058081.1:661635520-661806511 GCF_014858855.1 Bufo gargarizans | reverse complement strand
TCGTCGACTACCCCGTTGGTTCCTGATTCCGGCTTCGTCTGACTACCCCGTTGGTTCCTGATTCCGGCTTCGTCTGACTACCCCGTTGGTTCCTGTTCCTGGCTTCGTCTGACTACCCTTCTGGTTCCTGACCTCTGTCTCCGCAAGACCCTGCTTCGGTTTAGCCTTCCGTTCGGACTTTGCTTACAGCTTGCTCTTCAATAAAACCTTCTTATTTTCCACTTATCTCTTGTTGTACGTCTGGTTCATGGTTCCATGACATGCACATATAACATATTCACACAGTCCATATCCTTGTGATTGTGATCTGTCAATATGAGGGTGGGAAAATGTAGAGGATGTAATCTCTTGTAGAGAGTTACTTGCTGGACACTCATACAAGTACAATTTTTTTACCTACACACAGTTCATCACACTATCAGTCCCAATGGGGACCTTCCTGATCCAGAAGCAATGTTAGAGGCTTCCGGGTCTCAAATGCCTTTTCTCAAGGTCTCTCTCTCATCTTGCAGTTTACTTGACTATATCTTCCAGACTTTGATTGGCAGTTGACATACTCTACCCACCACTCTGGGTTAATACCAGGGGCTAATGTATGGGTCAGGGTGTGGGCTCCTCTCCAGACCCAGTAACACTAACCCTGCTATAGCCAGCTACTTTTCTCTCAAACAGACCCAGCCTTTTTGACCTGGTACTTTGGTAGGGAAGTAGATTTCTCTTCCCTTGCTTTGAATCAGCTTTTCAGTAGTTGGTCGTCATTATCTGCAGCCAATTCATCTGAAGGCAATTTTTTACAGCCATGTAATCTGCAAGTCTTCTTCAAGAGTTGTACTCCCTCTCCTCCTTCACAAACAGCACTCCAGCAGCCTACCCTGTCACAGACTATCAGGCCACTGAGGTCCACCATCATCCAGGTTTGTGGAGAGGGAGCATCTATCCCCTCCCATGCTCTGTAGACCACCTCTGTTGTTGGCGCCTATCTTTAAAGGGAGTCTGTCACCAGATTGTGACCTTATAGACCGCTTACATAGCGCTCTAGCATAGCAGTCTATGATTCTAATGGTACCTTTGATGTTTGCTTGTGAAGTTCCCCCAAGGCAAAAACAGACTTTTATTCAAGGGCTCGCAAGTGCCCAGGGAGGGGTTCACCTCGTTGGAGCCCAGGCTGTTCTGCCTCTTTTCGCCATATCCCCGCCCCAGCCTCTTCCTCTGCCCGCCCCGCTCTTCCTTTGCGTCCTCCTTCTCTGCAGCGAGATCCCGCGCCTGCGCTATCCATTGCTTGGCCGGGGCATGCGCACTGCGATGCCCATTGTGGGTGTCTCTGGTCCATCTCCCCGCCGCTGTTTCTCGCCATTGGCCGTCACATGCGTAGTAGCTACTGCAATGCCGTGCCCACGATGGGCATCGCAGTGCGCATGCCCCGGCCAAGCAATGGATAGTGCAGGCGCAGGATCTCGCTGCAGAGAAGGAGGACGCAAAGGAAAAGCAGAGCGGGCAGAGGAAGAGGCTGGGGCGGGGATATGACGAAAAGAGGCAGAACAGCCTGGGCTCCAACGAGGTGAACCCCTCCCTGGGAACTTGCGAGCCCTTGAATAAAAGTCAGTTTTTGCCTTGGGGGGAACTTCACAAGCAAACATCAAAGGTACCATTAGAATCATAGACTGCTATGCTAGAGCGCTATGTAAGCGGTCTATATGGTCACAGTCTGGTGACAGACTCCCTTTAACCCCTTAAGGACACAGGGCGTACAGGTACGCCCTTGTGCCCTGGTACTTAAGGACACAGGGCGTACATGTACGCCCTGTGCATTTTCAATCACCGCCGCGCGGCCGGCGGCGATCGGAACCCCGTGCCTGCTCAAATCATTGAGCAGGCACTTGGGGCAAATGCGTCGGGGGGTCCGGTGACCCCCCCATGTATGCGATCGCAGAAAACCGCAGGTCAATTCAGACCTGCGGTTTTCTGCGTTTCCGGGTTATTCGGGTCTCTGAAGACCCGATAACCCGGAACAGGATGGTGATGGTGGTGTGATTTCACTCCACCAATCACCATCCAGCGATCCTGAGTGGTGATGGTGACATCACCACTCAGGATCGCTTTCTGATTGGTCTGTGGGCGGTCCGGCGGCAGATTCAAAAGAGGCAGGCGCCCCTCTCCTCCTCCTTTTGTGTTCCGGCGCCGGAGGAGAGAGGAGCTGCCTGCACGTGTCTGCCACCGCTGCCTGCACCCAGATCTGTGCCCCCCAGGACCCGATCTCTGCCCCCAGCACCCCATCAGGTACATAGGGACAGCTAGGGAAAGTTTGGGATAGGCAGGGAAAAAAAAGGGAAAGGTAGTTTTTTTGACTTTTTATTGCATCACCCCAGTTAGGGTGTCTGGGGTCCACAGCACAGCTGTGTGACCCTAGACCCCCCAGGGGTGCTGCCACTTGCCCCCCTCCCCCTGCCACTTGCCCCCCCCCCCCACCTTTTTTGGGGTGCTTTTTTTTTTTTTTTTTTTTTTTTTTTTTTTTGAGTTCGCTGACTGTGACCGGCACTTAGCGTCCGGCCACTGTTAGCGCATCGCACACCCCACCGCTGATCAACTTCGGACGGTTGATCAGCAGTTTTGAATTTTTTTTCCTCACTTTTTTGCCCTTTTTTTAGTTAGTTTTATTTATTTTTTTCTGTTAGTTTTAGGGTGAGTTCGTGAACACCCGTGCCCCCTCACACACGCACACCAAATAAAGAGTTACACACACGCACATATACACGCAGACACACACTCCCCTATGGCCCGCCGGACGTTCTCGGCCGAGGAGGCATACGCCCAGCTTGCCTCCGAGTCCGAGAGTCCCAGTGAGGATGAGGATGACCCCACATTCCTGTTGTCATCCGCATCCTCCTCATCATCTAGCGATGATGATGAGCCCCCAAGGCGGCGAAGACGCCGCCAGGCGGAGCAAGGGGACCGCCATGTTAGGGACCCTGTGGCCCACACTAGTACGAGCAGCTCTGGGGCTCGTACTGGTTTCCCGGCCCACCAGTTAAATCAACCGGAGCACCCTGCCGGTGAACTTGTCTGGTGTAGCCCAGAGCGATACGAGCCCGTGATTCCTGATTTCGTAGGCCAATCAGGAATCCAGATTTCCACAGTGGGCTACACTGAATATGACTTTTTTTGTCATTTTTTCAGTGACCCACTGGTAAATCTGATGGTGGAGCAGACGAATCTGTACGCCCAACAGTTCGTCGCTCAACACCCGGGCTCCTTTTTGGCCAGGCCCGGTGGCTGGACGCCGGTCAGTGCAGCCGAAATGAGGACATTTTGGGGCCTCGTGCTGCATATGGGCCTGGTCAAGAAACCCAGTGCCAGGCTGTACTGGAGTGGGGACGTCCTATATCAGACCCCACTTTACAGTACGGTTATGACACGCTCCCGGTTTGAGGCCATCAGGAAATGTCTGCATTATTCCGATAATGCAGCATGTCCACCCCGAGGTGATCCTGCCCATGACCGTCTGTACAAGATACGGCCGGTCATCGATCACTTTGGGGCCAAATTCATGGAGGCCTATGTACCTGGAAGGGAGGTCGTGGTTGATGAGTCTCTCATTGCGTTCAAGGGGAGACTCATTTTCCGCCAGTATGTGCCTTCCAAGCGGGCGAGGTATGGCGTGAAGCTTCTACAAAATTTGTGAGAGTACCTCAGGGTACACTTACAAATTTCGTGTATACGAGGGGCGAGATTCCCGGATTCAACCCCCAGAATGTCCCCCCACTCTGGGTGTTACCGGGAAACTTGTGTGGGACCTTATGCACCCACTGCTGGATAAGGGTTACCACTTGTACGTGGATAACTTTTATACCAGTATCCCCTTGTTCCAGTCCCTTGCCGCCAGATCCACGTCCGCTTGTGGGACCGTGCGGAAAAATCAACGCGGCCTCCCTGCCCACCCCCTCCAGGTACCTATCCCCAGGGGTGAGACCCGTGCCCTTACCACTGGAAACCTGTTGCTGGTCAGGTATAAGGACAAGAGGGATGTCCTTATGCTGTCCACAATTCATGGTAACGGCATCACCCCTGTCCCTGTGCGAGGTACCGCGGCAACGGTCCTCAAGCCCGATTGTATCGTCGCCTACAATCGGTATATGGGAGGAGTTGATCTCTCGGATCAAGTCCTCAAGCCATATAACGCCATGCGCAAAACCCGGGCATGGTACAAAAAAGTTGCGGTCTACTTGGTACAGGTTGCCATGTACAACTCTTTTGTACTATCCCGAAGCGCTGGCAGCACAGGGACATTCCTCCAGTTCTATGAGGCAGTCCTCAAGGCCCTGATCTTTTCGGACCGGGAAAGAGCAGGCCGGAGTACCTCGGGAACTGTAGGCGCCCGGATCGTCCCTGGCCAACACTTTCCAGGTGTGGTCCCCCATACTGGAAAGAAGGGACGAACCCAAAAAATGTGCAGAGTGTGTCGCAGGAGGGGGATACGGAAGGACACGACTACTCAGTGCGACACATGCCCCGATCATCCGGGCCTCTGCATTGACGGTTGCTTCAGGGAGTATCACACTTCCATGGAGTACTAAATTTATATCCCAATTTAGCACTGACATCGGATAAAAAAAAATGGTTCTCAGACTTGAGACACCCAAAAAAACTAAAATAATTTATTAAAAGTAGACATAGGTATTGCCGCGTCGGTAATAATCTCCTCTATAAAAATGCCCCATGACCTAACCCCCAGATTAACACGAAAAAAAAAAAAAGGTGCAAAAAAAGTTTTTTTTTGTCACCTTACATAATAAAAAGTTTAATAGCAAGCGATCAAAAAGTCATATAGCCCCCAAATTAGTGCCAATAAAACCGTCATCTCATCCCGCAAAAAATGAGCCCCCACATAGGATAATCAGATAAAAAAAAAATAGAAAATGACTCTTAGACTTTAGAGATACAAAAATTTTTTTAGGGTATCAAAAAGGATAATATAGTCTAAAACCTAAATAATTGTAAAAAAAAAGTTGACTTATTAGGTATCGCCACGTCCGTAAGAATCTCCTCTATAAAAATACCCCATGACCCAACCCCCCAGATTAACACAGTAAAAAAAAAAAAAAAAAAATAGGTGCAAAAATTTTTTTTTTTGTCACCTTACATAACAAAAAGTTTAATAGCAAGCGATCAAAAAGTCATATAGCCCCCAAAATAGTGCCAATAAAACCGTCCGCTCATCCCGCAAAAAATGAGCCCCCACATAAGATAATTGGCTAAAAGAAAATAAAAAAAATGACACTTAGACTTTAGAGATACCCAAAAAAAAAGTTGTATCAAAAAAGATAATATAGTCAAAAACCTAAATAATTGTAAAGAAAAGTAGACTTATTAGATATTGCCGCGTCCGTAAGAATCTCCTCTATAACAATATCCCATGACCTAACTACCCAGATTAACACGGTTAAAAAAAAAACAAAAAAACGGTGCCAAAACCGCTATTTTGGGCACTTTTCCATTTCAGTCCGTTTTTTCCGGTAACAAAACAAGGGTTAACAACCAAACAAAAGTTAAAATTTATTACCCTGATACTGCAGTTTACAGAAACGCCACATTTGTGGTCGTAAACTGCTGTATCCGTAAAAGGGAGGCTGCAAAAGGAAAGGACCGACATGGTTTCTGGAAGGCCGATTTTGATGGCCTTTTTTATTGACACCATATCCCTTTTGAAGCCCCCCTGATGCCCCCCTAGAGTAAAAACTCCGTAAAATTGACCCCATCTAAGAAACTACACCCCTCAAGGTATTCAAAAATGATTATACAAACTTTGTTAACCCTTTAGGTGTTCCTCAACAGTTAATGGCAAATGGAGATGAAATATCAGAATTTCAATTTTTGGTAACCTTACCTCACAAAAATGTAATATAGAGCAACCAAAAATTATATTTACCCTAAAAATACTCCCCCAAAAAATGCCACCTTATCCCGTAGTTTCCAAAATGGGGTCACTTTTAGGGAGTTTCGACTCCAGGGGTGCATCAGGGGGGTTGAAACAGGACACGGTGTAAATAAACCGGTCCATAAAAATCAGCCCTCCAAAAACCAAACGGCGCACCTTTCAATCTACGCCCCGCTGTGTGGCCGTACAGTAGTGTACGGCCACATATTGGGTGTTTCTGTAAACGGCAGAGTCAGGGTAATAAAGATACAGTCTTGTTTGGCTGTTAACCCTTGATTTGTTAGTGGAAAACATGGGTTAAAATGGAAAATAAGGCAAAAAAATGAAATTTTCAAATTTCATCCCCATTTGCCAATAACTCTTGTGCAACACCTAAAGGGTTAACGACGTATGTAAAACCAGTTTTGAATACCTTGAGGGGTGTAGTTTCTTAGATGGGGTCACTTTTAGGGAGTTTCGACTCCAGGGGTGCATCAGGGGGGTTGAAACAGGACACGGTGTAAATAAACCGGTCCATAAAAATCAGCCCTCCAAAAACCAAACGGCGCACCTTTCACTCTACGCCCCGCTGTGTGGCCGTACAGTAGTGTACGGCCACATATTGGGTGTTTCTGTAAACGGCAGAGTCAGGGTAATAAAGATACAGTCTTGTTTGGCTGTTAACCCTTGCTTTGTTAGTAGAAAACATGGGTTAAAATGGAAAATAAGGCAAAAAAATGAAATTTTTCAATTTCATCCCCATTTGCCAATAACTCTTGTGCAACACCTAAAGGGTTAACGACGTATGTAAAACCAGTTTTGAATACCTTGAGGGGTGTAGTTTCTTAGATGGGGTCACTTTTAGGGAGTTTCTACTCCAGGGGTGCATCAGGGGGCTTCAAATGGGACATGGTGTAAATAAACCAGTCCATAAAAATCAGCCCTCCAAAAACCAAACGGCGCACCTTTCCCTCTACGCCCCGCTGTGTGGCCGTACAGTAGTTTACGGCCACATATTGGGTGTTTCTGTAAACGGCAGAGTCAGGGCAATAAAGATACAGTCTTGTTTGGCTGTTAACCCTTGATTTGTTAGTGGAAAAAATGTGTTAAAATGGAAAATTAGACAAAAAAATGAAATTTGCTAATTTCATCCCCATTTGCCAATAACTCTTGTGCAACACCTAAAGGGTTAACGACGTATGTAAAATCAGTTTTGAATACCTTGAGGGGTGTAGTTTCTTAGATGGGGTCACTTTTAGGGAGTTTCTACTCTAGGGGTGCATCAGGGGTCTTCAAATGGGACATGGTGTAAATAAACCAGTCCATAAAAATCAGCCCTCCAAAAACCAAACGGCGCACCTTTCACTCTATGCCCCGCTGTGTGGCCGTACAGTAGTTTACGGCCACATATTGGGTGTTTCTGTAAACGGCAGAGTCAGGGTAATAAAGATACAGTCTTGTTTGGCTGTTAACCCTTGCTTTGTTAGTGGAAAAAATGGGTTAAAATAAAAAATTTTACAAAAAAATAAATTTCATCCCCATTTGCCAATAACTCTTGTGCAACACCTAAAGGGTTAACAACGTATGTAAAATCAGTTTTGAATACCTTGAGGGGTGTAGTTTCTTAGATGGGGTCATTTTTGGGTGGTTTCTATTATGTAAGCCTCGCAAAGTGACTTCAGACCTGAACTGGTCCCTAAAAATGTCGTTTTTGTAAATTGCTGAAAAATTTCAAGATTTGCTTCTAAACTTCTAAGCCTTATAACATCCCCAAAAAATAAAATATCATTCCCAAAACAATTCAAACATAAAGTAGACATATGGGGAATGTAAAGTCATCACAATTTTTGGGGGTATTACTATGTATTACAGAAGTAGAGAAACTGAAACTTTGAAATTTGCTAATTTTTCCAAAAATTTGTTAAATTTGGTATTTTTTGGCGCAAAAAAAAATATTTTTTGGACTTCATTTCACCAGTGTCATGAAGTACAATATGTGACGAAAAAACAATCTCAGAACGGCCTGGATAAGTCAAAGCGTTTTAAAGTTATGAGCACTTAAAGTGACACTGGTCAGATTTGCAAAAAATGGCCTGGTCCTAAGGTGTAAAAAGGCTGTGTCCCTAAGGGGTTAAGTCATCACAGCCACGGTGACCTCAGCTCCCCTTCCCTAGCCAGAGACTTCAACTCAAGCCTGCCCTATCTTCAAATCCCCAATGTCCCAATAATGAGTTGGGTCTTTTCTCAGATAGTGCCAATTCGGCGCTTACATGCAGATTCACCTGGTCCAGGTCATTGAAAGGAGCCGGCACTACTCTTTACAGTTTCAGTATAACAATAGTGCTGAATCATACATCTTCCAGTGGTGATGGCTCTCGATGCAGTAATCATTGACAGTGGCAAAAATGCACCCTAGGGCAGTGATAGGAGGTTGTACCCTTCATTGGAACGCACCCTAATATTGGCACTCCTACCTGATGGTGGTTGGGGTGCCCTTAGTGTTGTGGGTTTAGTACTAGTGCAACAAAAGAGATGTAGGTGCAGTGTCAGTGACCAACAAATGGTGCTGGAATCAGTAACCATGCCAGTTGTACAAGATAAAGGTCTCATAAAACTGTATTAAAACACAGTTCCAAACGAATCTCAGTGCAAACCTTCAGAGATAGCAATGTATTGATATAGGCCAGGATGGGGATTGTGATATCTCTCCAAAGTCTTTCTGTAGAATCTAAGGCTGGCAAAATTATTCTTGCAATGGTGGCTATAATTCCCAGCTGTGGGATACAGGATTAAGATACGTTAGGCTAGACCATGTATAAGACTCAAAGGCTTTTTAGCAGTTTCCCTGTCACTGCAGTAAAGTCTCTATCAGCTTTACCTTACTACCAATGCTCCAGCATGCAGATTCCGGACTTTCTTGGTTCTCTCTTTTTCTCTCTTTTTTTCCTGGAGTATTGTGCAGAGTAGAGATGGTTTTCTCTCTTTGTGGATCGATAATGGTTCTCTGGAGTTCAGGCCTAGGTCTCTGAGGAGTGAGCACATGTAGCTTCCTCTCACTTTTTCCACTAGCACACAATAGCGCCCCCACTGCTGGTACACTACAATGCATTACAGATGAGATAATATTAAGAAACAATAAATAACATTACATAGCAAAACAGTTTTAAGTACCCTATTCTGGTACTTGTGGCTGGACTGTGCTACTGCTATCAGAGGAAAGCTTTGCCTTAGGCCTCATGCACATGGCCGTTGGGCGGCTGTGGCTGTATTGCGGCCCGCAAACGTCTGCCGCATGTATGCAGAGCCATTCACTTGAATGGGTCCGCAATTCCTGAGATGCGGAATGGAGTCATGGAACGGGACACCGGAAGAACTAGAGTGCTTCCATGGTGTTTCTTTCCGTGGTTCCGCACCGCAAAAAAATGTCATATTTTTTTGCAGTGCAGACATACCACGGACCCATTCAAATTGTACGGGTCCGGCCTGCTGCACGGATGTTCCCCATGTTTTTTTTTTAATGATAATAAACTGGTTAGTTTGTTAAATAATCTACATACCTTTTTATATGATCATATAGGCAGTTTGAGTTGATGTCCTCTGTATATTCATCTGTAGTTCAGTCAGTGTACTCTTCCATACACCATTTGTGCAAGGGGTGGAGGGATTAGGGGCCCACCTGGCTCAGGGGCCCACCAGGGGATTCACCTTCTCTCCTGTGGGCCAGTTTGAGCCTATATTTATGCTTCTCTTTCCTGGTGGATCCAGGTCTGGGTTTGGCTGAAAATCCTGACGGCAGATCTGCCTCAAAACCTTGTCCCCAAAAACTGGAAGATTTAGTACGCGTGTCTTTTTGGAAAGAGAACCAGTTTGCATGTGTCACTCAGAGAAGTGTTACACGTTGGTCTCTCTCTCGTCTTTCTAGGAATTATATTTTTCTCTGGTATTTGTCCTAGTAGGCCTTAAAGTGTTAAATACCAAATTTTAGGGTAATTAAGCACACTTGATTCAGGTAGAATCGATTCAGACCCAAATAGATTTTTTGGAAAAATGTGGTGAATCGGAGCCGAAATTAATTTAAAGAAGTTTGCTCATCTCTACTCTATTCCATAAATCAGGCATGTATGAAGAATCCAGATAAGGTTTATTCCATGCTGAATCTTTGTAATTCTGCATAAAACAGTAGGTCATAAAATGATTTTTGTTGGGGTTCAACAGAACACGTGGAATGTACAAAGCAAATATATAAAATGGCTACCACCATAGGGAGAAGAGCTGTTTAAATCAGAGCCTGCCTACAGGGAGAGAGCAGGGACAAACCTAAAGGGTTTGTGCTATAAACTAGTTTTCACTGTAAAGTCTATTTCCATCAATTGCTCTAGCTGCCATTCCTCCTTGGATTTTTATTTTTTTCCACATTTACCTCATTTGCAGTTTTCCCTAATCCCCCAAGCCTGAATCCTACTTCCCGATCTGTCATGTGACTAGTCTCCCATCATGCCTTACGATATTGAGATGTGTCCTGACACCTGCAGATCATGTGACACTAAGACCGCCCCCTTGTTATTACCGATGATGTATCCTACGTCCTACATTACAAGTCCCCAATGCAGGTTGTAACCAGCAGCAACTAAATATAAAAACAGATTTGCCACAGGGTGGTAGGCTATTAACTTTTGATAAATGGTGGTGTTTGGGGAAAGTGATATAACAGCAATATCTGTTGGGCAGGATACATTTATATTGTTGGCACATCCCCTTTAAACAGCAAAGTGCAATAACAGACAATTCGATATGATGGTCAGATAAGAAAAAGGTTCCTAGTTTCACTCCAAGAAAATAAATAAAAAAATATAATGGAAAAAAAAATAAAAAAGTGAAGCACCATGAGCTGGCTATAACAGAGCCCATGTATGTAAATAAGCGTAAAACAGACATTTCTCACATATATTACAGTGCAGATTCTTTCATTCGTAGATTCCCAACTATAATTTCCAGCAAGATTTCTCCGGTAATTGCTGTACCAAGTAGCTCCCCACCCGCCAATTCTAAGTGCACCAGCAGCAGGACGTGGCTGCTTTTCTCCCCTATGACTTTATAGATTGCAGATGACCACATGAGCTTTTAATGGTAAGGTATAAAGCAAATAAATTCCCTAAAAGGAAGAGTTTCTGACTTTCCCACACGTCAGCGCGGTCACGACTTTCAGCTTCTCTCCCGTACGTTCATATAGCCCGCTGCTTTTTAGACATCTTGCTTTTATTTTATTTGATTGCTGGTTTTCAGATGGACGGTAACAGCTCATCATCCTCGGAGGGGATAAAATTACCATAAATTATAGATAGTTTTATTGTTATCCTTGCTGGTTACACTTCTGGCTAAACTGTTAGCAACAGGTTGTTTGTGGTATTGCAGTTAAACCCAATCCACTTCAATGCAGCTGAGCTACAATGCCAGACACAGCCCATGGACAGGAGTGGCGCTGCTTCTCGCAGAATGCCGCCATGTCTTTCACGTTTATGGTGGGTGTTATGCTAGTTTTTGGCATAAAAAAAAACTGTCCTACGCTGAAGCGCACATACACAAATCTGTGCTCAGGGGTGTAACTAAGGGCTCACAAGCCCCAGTGAAAAGGTTCAGCTTGGGGCCCCCCACGCAATTTCTCCTCACGCATGCCACATGCAACCCACCCATACCTTTTTACCGGCATCTCTGGGTCTTTTGAGTGACTCATCGATGCTGCACTGGCAGCCAGTGACTACAGTGCAGGCACATCTCTCTGATCAGAGTCATCCACTTCCCAACTAGTGTTGATCATGAATATTGAAATTGCTAATTTTTATCGCGAATATTGGAACTAGAATTTGCGAATATCTAGAATATAGTGCTATATCTTCGTTGTTGTGAATATTCTAGATTTTTTATCATCAGTACCCATGATCCCTCACTGCTTCTTGCTTGTGAGCCAATGAGAAGGCTGCAATATCTTTGACTTTAGCAGTAGTGTTGATCGCAAATTTTTGTACTGCAAATTTTCCGATTGCTGATTTTTGAAATCAAGAAAATAATGACTGGACACAGACAGCAGAGGGCCCCTGTGCAAGGAATGTACCTGGACACCCCCCCCCCCCCCCCAAAAAAAAACCCACACATACAGATATAAACATATACGTGCAAATGAAAAACATCTTGTTAATATGGGTCAGTCCGTTTACAGTATGTGTGTTTTTTTTTTCTAACTCTGCCCAAAGCATAACTGTACACACCCAGTCCCCTTAATGCCCCCACAAAGTAATTATTCCCCCTTTGTACCTGCACATAGTAGTAATGCCCACACTGTGCCCCCTTCACAGTAGTTATGCCCAGAGATGCCCACTTCATAGCAGTTATTCCCAGATATGTGCCCCCTTCACAGCATTTATGCCCAGATATGTGCCCTCTTCACAGTAGCTATGCCCAGATATTTGCCCCTTCACAGTAGTAATGCCCAGATATGTGCCCCCTTCACAGTAGTTATGTCCAGATATGTGTCCCCTCACAGTAGTTATGCCCGATATGTGCCCCTTCACAATAGTTATGCCCAGATATGTGCCCCTCACAGTAGTATTGCCAAGATATGTTCCCCCTCACAGTAGTTATGTCCAGATATGTGCCCCCTCACAGTAGTATTGCCAAGATATGTCCCCCCTCACAGTAGTTATGTCCAGATATGTGCCCCCTCACAGTAGTTATGTCCAGATATGTGCCCTCTCACAGTAGCTATGCCCAGATATGTCCCCCTTCACAGTAGCAGTGTGATGTCTGACACTATATTGTGCTGCTGCTGTGGAGCCAGGGCCATATTTAGATTGTATGCTGCCCTAGGCACCTTAGTGTCGACTTCCTCCCCCCACTGAAGTCCATATTTTTTAGGTAGCTGACAGTAAAATGCTCCCTAGGCCTTCAGCTTTCCCTAAGGACTCCCTCCTCATACACTTGCACAATTAAAGGGCTGACCTGTTATATGTACACTTGGCAGCCAAAGGCATCTGTGTTGGTCCCATGTTCATATAAGACCTCATTAGTGAAAAAAAATGATGTTTTATTATATGCAAACGGGGGCGTTACGATCACTCCTAGAGGCTCTGTTCTCTCTGTATATATTAAAAAGAGACTGGGCACACCTCCAGATATTGGGCCACTGTTTTTAATGGTTAAAATTGGTTAAAAGTAATTTAGACAGACAGTAGTATAAAAGTAATATTCAGACTGACATTGGTATATTCGGACAAATAATGATAATAAAATTTTCACTTTAAATATCCAATAGATAGTGAGCACTGTTAAATAAAATCCTATATAATTAGATATTGCTAAAATGCTTGACTAATGAAATACTTAAAAAACTTAGATCACATAAAACACCAAATCGTTAGTAGTGGTTTAAAGATGGAGCTCGACAGCAGTCATATGAGTAGCGCAATAGTCATATGAATAGCATAATTGTGGAGAATGGCTAGCAATGGTATGGGAGAGTTCCTTAGGAGTTGCCGTAAGAGGTAGTTAACTCCGTGTCTCACAGGCAGCTTTGTACTGCCTGTATAGCGCATGCAGTGAATTTGAGTCAATGCAAGGAGAAGTTGAACAAACAGCTCTGTTCTCTCTGTGACTGCCGCGCCCTCTGCACTTTGATATGGCCAGTTTGGATGACATTTTGACGGCCAGGCCCTGTCAAAGTAGACAGGGAGCAGCAGTTGCAAAGAAACCAGAGTCTCTAGGTGTAATGGTAACGCCCCCGTTGTTCCTAGAGACTAATTTGCATATAATAAAACATCATTTTTCTCAGCAATGCGGGCACATATGAACATGGGACCAACACAGATGCCTTCAGCTTCCAAGCGTACATGTAACAGATCAGACAGTTTCATAGGTTCAAAACTGCTGACAGATGCTCTGCAGTTGTCCGGGTTCAGAGCTGAACCCTAACATATCCCCCAACTCAGCCCCTCTGACATTTCAAACTCCAATGCTCTCACTTGGCCTGCGCTGTAAAGCATAGGACAAGGGCTGTTTTGTTTACAGCCCTAGCGGTGTTCCCGGTGAAGTCACTGGCACTGATAGGTGGCTTTACAGGCTAAGGCAGCGCTAAAGCCCGTCCATTAGTGCCGGTAACGTCACTGGGCTCACTGCTAGGCCGAAGACCACACCCCCACCCTATAATACCCCTACAATGACTTCAATACTAATAAGGCACACCTATTAGAAATAAGGCCAATCCATAAGGCACTCCTATGGAGCCCTCAGTAGTAATGCCCGCCACCACAAAAATTATAATGCTTTTCCTCTCCCTACAGTTTTCTACATAATACAGTCCCATGTAAATAACATCTCTCCTCTTCCTCCAGTCTTCTATACCATGCAGTCCTATGTAAATAACACCATTCATCTCCCACCAGTATTCTATACCATGCAATTCCATTTAAAATGCACTAGTCCTCTCCCACCAGTCTTTTATATGATACAGTCCCATGTAAATAACCTCTCTTCATTAAAGTCTTCTATAACATACAGTCTCATATAAATACATTAAATCCCCTCCTTCAGCCCCAGCAACACATAGTTCCATGTAAATAACATTACTCCTTACCCTCCAGTCCTCTATAATATCCAGTCCTATGTAAATAACACCAGTCATCTTCCCCCAATCTTCTGTAACATACAGTCCCATGTAAATTACACACCTCTCCTCCCTTCAGCCCCTCTAACATACAGTCCCAGTTTAATAACATATTTCCCTCCCACTAAGCAGGGCAGAGGTATAATAGTGAGAACCATCTCTCACATTCATTCCATGGCACCACAGGTCTCCACTGCTAAGCGCTGCCTTTTTTTGTACTGTTCGCATGATGGTGACCTCATCACAGGTCCTACCACCACTTTCAGTGTTGAAAATATCACATGACTATGATGTCATCACAGGTCCTTCAGCTATGGAGTATAAGCAGAACAGGCAGAAGATTCACAGTAAGTCCTAATCAGCCCCCCCTCCTCCACCCCAAGATGACCAGGTTACCATGGCAGAGGAAAGGAGGGGATAAAATAAAAATAAAAAACACCTCCGCTGGCACTGGGATAGCCCCCCTCCCTCTCTGGGCCCCTGAACAGGCTGCACAGGTGATATGTCCGCCCCTGGTTCTAGGCATCCATTTGTTCTCTGGTGTCGATCAGTGCATGAAAAACTAACTTAAAGGGGTTCTCCAGGAATAAAAAAAAATGAAAATACTTAAATATTATTTTATAATAAATATATTCACAAATACCTTTCATTACTTAGAATGGCTTGTTTTGTCTAGGGAGCAATCATTTGGAGAAATAAAATGGCCGCCGTGCTATCAGTACACACAAAACCTGTCCTAATCACACAGGAGGACAAGTTACTTCACCAAAATGAGCCATAGTGCTGCCTGCCTCATCCTCCTCTTTGCTCTGATTGTCAGGAATCATGATCCCAAATACAGGTGAATTTCTGTGGGATTGGAGATGATGAGGAGACATGAGAGGAGGGTGAGGTGTGGCTGATGAGCAGCAGCACTTGTTTCCAGTCTCCATTACCACATCCCCACATTACCACAGCCTGTCCTGTCCATCCTCTCTGTACTTCATGTCTCCTCATGAACTATATTCCCCAGAGTCTCAGCTAACGTTCTTATCTGTATTCAGGATCATAACCCCTGACAAGTAGAGAGTAGGAGGATGAGGTAGCTCTTTATCTCAGTGTTGTAAAGTAACTTGTCCTACTGTATGATCAGGACAGGTTTTGTGTGTACTAATCGGACAGTGGTCATTTTATTGCCCCTTATGATTGCTCCCCGGACAAAATGAGACACTATAAAAAATGAAAGGTATTTGAGAATATAATTAAAATAAAGTAATATTTTTATTTTCCTAATTCCCAGAGAACCCCTTTAAATGTACTTTGAATTTAGATCATGATATGGGTCTCACATAAGTTAGAGAATACACCCTCACAACACCACCACCACTGTAAGTAGTGAAAAGTGTGGAGTATAATGCAGACACATGCTAAGCGAACACAGAAACCCTTGCAGCCACCCATCTGCATTCTTCTCCACAGCTTCCCTTCACTGACTGTATGCTGTTACTTTTGTCATTAAAGGGTTAATAATTTCCTTTCTAACAGTGAAGTCAGGCAGCCTGATATCTCTGATATCTCAGTGCACCAAAAGATACAGCATCAAAAGAGGTCACAAAGGAAATCAAAGAAGTCCAATCATAATCAGTGTGGTATGGAGGATCTGTGAGTACCATTGACTTGTGGGCCTGATTGGAACTGCATCTGCTGTGATCCCTACTGTTACTCCACTGTCTGTGCCCAGTCCTCCTCCTGGTGCAGATTTATGCCTGTGTTGCATCTTCAAAAATATGTTGCTGTGTATGTTCATTATCCTTGTGAGTTCTGCATGGAAAAGCCATGGATAAGCTCCACTGATTGACATGGGGCTAATCCTTGTGTTGATCCATGGCACATCTAAGGGAGAAAACTGTTTGAAAAATCTTAATAAATCTTCGCCAAAGAGTTTTTTATTTTTACAGATTTTTCAGATGTCTCCAATTAAATTGGAGGCACACAGGGGCGATATTTAGACCTATCACTGATCCATAATACTGCTGTGTACTAACCAACTAACCAGGTCAACTGAACACACAAAAACATACGTGTATCTACAAATAACACATCCTACACATGATATACAAGCTGTAAAAGAGGAGTTAAACATAAAAAAAACAACAACAAAATGTGATAACGCAGTTTGAAATGCAACGAAAGATAAGGAAGATTTATGGAGGGGGTAACGTATGCATTATTACAACTGTAAACAAACCTTAATCATCTCAATTTCTCTGTCACTGCTCCCAGAACTAATAAAAGGGGATTTGTAGCTGTAACTTCTGTAGGGCTTTGCTGAAATTTTTATTCGGAAAAGGCCTAGGTATAAGTCATAGATCAAAGAGTGCTTTAAAATACGTGTTGCAAATTAAAGAGCTTCTACCTGTCCCTGGCCCGACATTAAGCACAATATAGTGGTTAGGAAGCTCGCTCCATGTATTGCATGCACATTTCTACAGTATATACAGTAATAAAATCCTCATAATAACAATCACCCTGTTCTAATAACTATAGGTATCAGGAGGATACACCTCTCAATACAGGAATTAATCAAATAGTTAAAGCAATTGTATAGGCTTTCTTCACAGTGTACTTTGTAACTGGCTGGAATATGAAAATAAATGCAAAATCTGCACTGATTCACTTCTTAGAGGGCTTGTCCAAGATGGTAAATACATAAGGACTTTCACCTCAGTGAAGCTGAGCTGTGGACAGGCGAGGTGCTGTTTCTTTAAGAAAGTAGCCATATTGTTCTGATCCTGGACAACCATATAGTCTTAAGGCCTTCAGACATTTTTTCAGAGTCCTGAATCCCCTGCCTAAAAACTGTGTTAAAGGGTGATATTGATTTTCAATAGCGCCAAAATGAGAAGTATGACTACACTGTCATTTAAAAAGAAGTGGGCAGGTGAATAATGCATGGATAAAAAAAAATATATATATATATATATATATTTGTGGTCAGGGCGACGGTCCCTGGATGAAGGAGCTAGCGCCAACCTCTGGCTGGTGAATGCCGGAAGCCTGTAACGAGGATAGGCCTAAAAGTGGGCCTATCCTAAGGGAAGAGCTAATACAAGGGGAAGGGAGGGAGGGGTACCTGGCTGCACGTCCCGTCCCTTGCACTCCTCAGCATAAGTAGCCAGGGGGCGGGGCCTATGCCCCTCCTACAAATACAGGCTGCACAGCAGCCTTAACTACTTGTGGTCAGGGCGACGGTCCCTGGATGAAGGAGCTAGCGACAATCTCTGGCTGGTGAATGCCTGCAGGGCCACAGATAACTGACGCAGCACCTTGACCGGGCACCAGGCGTTGTGTGAGGGGTAGAAAGACACCAGGGTTGGAGGCCCTGTCTGGGAGGTCTTGGTAGATGGAATGCTCAGCACAAACAGATCGTGGTGCCAGGACAAGTGCTGCTTCTGGAGATGACGGCCGTTGCGGACGGAGGTGGTGAATTCCCCTGGACTAAGGAACCCGTAAAACCCTAGATAAAGGGCGGCCTTGATGATTGTGCTAATTAATGGCCCAAAAGGATCACCATCCAGAGCCAGGGACAATTGCCTAAATAAGGAGCCGGACATGGGTTGCCGGACCACTTGCCTGCTTGCACCAGCTTTCTCAATTCCCCGGAGCGTGGCCTTGATGGCTTGTGATGTAAAGAACGAAATCCGGGCCGGATTGTCCAATGTGAACTGATGTTTCACTCCCGCTAGATACAGGTGGATGGTATTGTGAGCGAGTCCGAGGTTGGCATGGCAATGTGCGATGAAGGCCATGATAAATGACACGTCATCCACATCGCCCTGTGGGTGACTCTCGGCAAATTTCCTAAACAGATTCCAGCCCGTACGGTAGTTCCTGATTGTATTCTCAGACAAGCTCCGGTGCAACAGGTCCTTTGCTTTGCTGATCAACGATGTCAGTCCCACACCAGGTCGCTGTATGCGCTGTCCGCCCCTGTTACGTCTGCGAGTGGCATGTTCTGAAAGAAGACATCGATGTTAAACCTGGATAGTGCATCAGCAGCCGTATTCTTGGAACCCTGAATGTGAGAGCACTCGAAGCAAAAGTTGTGTACCATGGACAACCACACCAGCCTACGCATAAGAGACATGATCTTTGGGGATTTGGCTCTGCCATTGCGGACGATGTCGACCAAGTCCTGACTATCGGTAATGAATAGTACCCTTGAGTTTGACCAAACGTGACCCCATACATGAGCTGCTGCCACCACTGGATACATCTCCAACAAGGGAGAAGACCGAAGGGCATGCCCGTCCAGCATAATCTGGGACGGCCAGGCACCGGCTAGCCAGTGATTGCCAAATATGGCCGCAAAGCCCTTGGATGCAGCCGCGTCAGAATAAACCGTGGGAGAGGACGGGTCCCGGGGGGGAATAAATAACCTGACGCCGTTCCATGAGGACATAAACGTGCTCCACATGGACAGGTCTGCCATGGCTTGTTGGTCAGCAAGAGCCGAGACCCAAAGGTGCGCCCCTGGGGCATGACCCTCATGGCAAAGTTCAGCCGGCCCAGCAATGATTGGAGACTTGACTTGGTCAGGAAGCAGGATTTTGCCACCTCCTGGATGGCCAACCGGATCTGTTGTAATTTCCGGGTTGCCTTGCTTCCAACTTTACCGAATCCAGAATGACCCCCAGGAAGGTGATCGTTGAGGAAGGACCGACCGTCTTCCACGCGGCGACCGGAACCTGCAGCGCCGAAAACAACTCCAGCAGGGAGGATAGCCCGGAGGGCTGACAGGAGAGGGATTCCACCAGCAGGAAATCATCCAGGTAGTGGATACACATCGGAGCCTGGCCATGCTCCACCAGGATCCAGTGCAGGGCCTGGGCCAGCCGGTCAAACAGCCAAGGGCTGCTTTTTGAGCCAAACGTTAGACGATTGGCAAAGTAGTATTTGCCTGCCCATTTGATGCCATAATATTGCCACAGTTGTGGGAGGATCGGGAGCAACTTGAAGGCATCGGCAATATCAGTTTTGGACAACCAGGCCCCCCTGCCTGCTTTGAGGATGAACTGAATGGCCTCATCAATAGAGGAGTATGTCATGCTGAACTCTTCTGATGGTATGAGAAAGTTGATACTAGGGATATGCGAGGAATGAGGAGCCGAGAGATCGTAGATCAGCCTTTTTTTATTTGAGCCTTTTTTAGCCACCACTCCAATTGGGTTGACCCTCCACACTTCAAAGGGGATCGCTTTGAATGGGCCGATGATGAACCCTTTATCCAACTCCAAGGATAATGCCGCTTGCACCGCCTCAAGATCTTGTCTGGCAGAGAGAAGGTTCTCACATTCCCAATTTGATTGTGGCAGGGCCACCAATCCCGTGTGGAACCCTAGAGACAGGCCAGAGATCAAATTATGCACGAACTGCCGGTCATCATGACCTTCCAGGAGCGCCTCCAGGAGATCCACATTGACGTCGGTCAGTCATGCCTGCTTGGCAGATTTCTTGGGACAGGTAGACCTGGGATGTGCCCGAAAGAAGACCGTGCACACGTGAAGGGCCCTGAACATGCAGTGACCAAAGTTGAAATTATTGCATATCTGGCTCTTGCCCAGATATACAATAGGCCTGCCAAATTTGTCCATGAGGGCCGGGCCCCTGGGAACACCCGATGTTCCTGGAAGGGCTCTGTCCTGGATGTGCAGATGCCTTGTTGGGGCACCATTCTGTGGCATGAAAAATTGACTGGCATGCGCCACAAGTGGGGGCTCGGAGACCAGCAAAATGCCTGCAGAAAATATTACCAACCTGATTGCGACAGGCTTGTACCGTCTACCCCTGAGGGAAAACGAAAAAACATGGCCTAAACATTTAAGGCAAAATGCTGAGGACTGAAGTGCCACCAACCAGGATGATATGCCCCCCCGGGCATGCTGCTGGGTTGTGCATGCCGCTAAGGGTGGATGTGCGCCAATCTTGGTTAAAAAGACCCTGTGGACGTGCTAGACAGGACACCAGGCCACAGAGGCGGCTGACGCGACATTGCCTGAACGCTTCAGACAGACGTGCAACAAGAAACGAGGCAGGACAACCTGGACATACCAGGCAGGACCACGTGCCACCGGGGTAGCAGACGTAACATTTGACCGACGTTTACAAGCAGACATGCCACAGGAGACAAATATGACAACCTGGACGTTCCAGGCAGGACCACGTGCCACCGGAGTGGCAGACATACTTTGCCTGAACGTTTCAAGCAGACGTGTAACAGGAGACGAGTATGGCACCTGGACGTTCCAGGCGGGACCCGCTGTCCCGGAGTGACCAACACAATAACACTTGAACGCTTCAAGCGGACGTACCACATGAGATAACAGACACCCTGGAGATCCAGGCAGGACATGGAGTGGAGGAAGTACTATTGCCTGAACGCTTCAGGCAGACGTACCACAATAAACAAAGTGACAACCTGGGGTTCCAGGCAGGACCACATGCCACCGGAGTGGCGGACGCAACGATGCCTGAACGCTTCAAGCAGACGTACCACAATAAACAGGCGACCCACAATGAACAAAGTGACAACCTGGAGTTCAGAGCAGGACCACATGCCACAGAAGAGACAAATGCAACATAGCTTGAACGCTTCAAGCAGACGTACCACACACAGACAAAGTGACAACCTGGACGTTCCAGGGAGAGACCTGAGTCCCGGGGTGGCCCACAGAACAGCGCCTGAACGTTTCAAGCAAACGAGCAACGGAAGACGGGTGTGACAACCTGGACGTGCCAAGGGGAACCACATGCCACTGGTGCGGCGGGCATGACATGGAAGACGTGTGAACATGCCTGCAGCCAAACCCCCGTGACACATACCAAACCCGTATGGGACTCTGGACGTGCCACCTACTTGTAAGTAAGGAATCCTTGGAATGGTGAGAGACGTCAGATAACCGACCAGAACACAGCCACTGAAATATGATGATGCATTACAACAATGTAACAGGTAAGGCAAAACCCCCCTCTTTTTTTTTTTTTTTTGTCTGCCTAGCAGGGCCAGCCAAGCTCCCCTGCTGGAGCCACAGGCCTGCCACCGAACGCAGGCAACTGCTGCTCCAGCACGGGGCAGCTTCAGTACGCAACAATTCCGTGTGATAACCTAACAAACTGACCAATGCATTCATGCTGGAAACCACCGGATCCCTGTTGGATCCTGTGGTACTGAACTCAATGTGACCACCTGGTGCCTGGTCACATCCAGACATGCCCGACATGGCAACTCCGACAGTGTGCTCCTCTGCCCAATAGCCACCGGAACTTGCCTGCTGCTGTGTACATGCCTGTAACCCCGTGCCTCCAACAAGCATGCCCGCAGATCCCCCGATCCTCATGTACGATGCGTGCGCTGCCAGGGGCGGAGCCGCCGAGCGCGCCTAGCAACCGGCACACGCGGCCGCCCCCCGGAACAAACGCCCGCACATGACCGGCCGGCGGAGCCTTGCTTCCAACTTGCGCTAGTTCTATTGCCCATAGCAGAAGTGCGGTGGACCCCAGAACTGTGACTGTTATGCCCGTGGAAAAAAACAACACATGCCTCAATACCGAAATGACGAGATGAAGTGAGGCGGGACCACGGCACTCCCCCCAACGTACGTACATTGCTCCCGCAGCGGGGTAAGGACCCGACCATCCGTGCGCTTGCCAATGCTGCCGATGCCCGGCACCAGATCCCCGCTTACCTGATCTGTGTGAGTCGCAGAAAAAACGCCGACCTAATACTTACCCAGACCGAGCTTAAAGGAGCGGGACGTGCAGAAACCAGACGTGACCGGAAGTAACAGGTACCTGGCTGCACGTCCCGTCCCTTGCACTCCTCAGCATAAGTAGCCAGGGGGCGGGGCCTATGCCCCTCCCACAAATACAGGCTGCACGGCAGCCTTAACTACATATATATTTGTAAGTAGGGCTGCAACGATTAATCGATGTAATCGATTATATTCGATAACTGGATTCGTTGTCGACGAATCCAGTTATCGAATAATCGCCGATTCGTTGCTATTTGGGCGGGCGGGCGGTCGCTGCATCTTTATTTTACCTTTTTACAATGACGCTCCCGCTCCTGTAACAGCCAGGCAGAGCGGACGGCGGCGTAACGTCACTCACTCACGTGACACGCCTGCTCCGCCTCCTTCATTCATGAAGTGGGCGGAGCAGGCGCGTCACGTGATTGAGTGACGTTACGCCGCCGTCCGCTCTGCCTGGCTGTTACAGGAGCGGGAGCGTCATTGTAAAAAGGTAAAATAAAGATGCAAGCATCGGGGCCGGGGCTGTTAGGGGGAAGGGGGAGGGGGGATCTGTCTATGGCACTGCTATGGGGAGGGGGGTCTGTGTATAGCACTGCTATGGGGAGGAGGGGGGTCTGTGTATGGCACTGCTATGGGAAGGGGGGTCTGTGCACTGTTATGAGGAAAGGGATCTGTGCACTGTTATGCCCATAACAGTGCACATATCCCCCTCTCCATAACTACGCCGTCCACAGATCCCCCTCTCCATAACTACGCCGTCCACAGATCCCCCTCTCCATAACTACGCCGTCCACAGATCCCCCATAATAGTGTCGTCCACAGATCCCCCATAATAGTGTCGTCCACAGATCCCCCATAATAGTGTCGTCCACAGATCCCCCATAATAGTGTCGTCCACAGATCCCCCATAATAGTGTCGTCCACAGATCCCCCATAATAGTGTCGTCCACAGATCCCCCATAATAGTGTCGTCCACAGATCCCCCATAATAGTGTCGTCCACAGATCCCCCATAATAGTGTCGTCCACAGATCCCCCATAAGTGTCGTCCACAGATCCCCCATAAGTGTCGTCCACAGATCCCCCATAAGTGTCGTCCACAGATCCCCCATAAGTGTCGTCCACAGATCCCCCATAAGTGTCGTCCACAGATCCCCCATAATAGTGTCGTCCACAGATCCCCCATAATAGTGTCGTCCACAGATCCCCCATAATAGTGTCGTCCACAGATCCCCCATAATAGTGTCGTCCACAGATCCCCCATAATAGTGTCGTCCACAGATCCCCCATAATAGTGTCGTCCACAGATCCCCCATAATAGTGTCGTCCACAATTTGTTTTAATATGGCCTTTGAACATAATTTTTCAAGTAAGATCATATAAACCTCTCTGTTTTGTAATTTTGTCGTTTTTCCCGATTAATCGATTAATCGTAGAAATTAATCGGCAACTAATCGATTATTCAAATAATCGTTAGCTGCAGCCCTATTTGTAAGGCTAGTTCCACAGTTGCGCTAAAGCTATCTAGCAGAGGAACAGCCCGTCAGAGTTCACCGTTTCAGCCTCTCCAGATACTGCCGTCCGCCGCAAGACCACATTGACTATAATAGGTTCTGGTTGAAATTCGGCCAGTTTCCGGCATGAGTGTCGGTTTTCGGCCAGGCAAAAACCAGTATGTGCACCAGTTTTTTTCCGGCCTAAACTCGGGACTTGTTATTATGGTCAATGGGGTCTGAAGGCAAATGGCAGTATCCGGCTAGGCAGTACCTCTGTTCCTCTGTTAGAACAACCTGCCTGATAGATTGTGAAAACATTTTACTGTCTATTTGTTATTATGCTTAACCCCACCAGACACCATTCATTTTTGTCCCTCCTGAAACAGCCTAAGACTTCATGCACACGGCCGTTTCTCGGCCGCTTCCGTTCATTGGGGACCGCAATTTGTGGTCCCCAATGCATGGGCCACATCCATTCAACGTGAATGAGTCCGAGATCTGTCCACACTTCAAAAAAAATAGAACACCATAGTGCTTCGGTGAGGTTCTGTGCCTCCGTTCTGCACCACACCTTCCAGATTGCAGACCTATTCAACTGAATGGGTCTGCATCCATGATGTGCTGTGCACATGGCCAGTGTCCGTATATTGCGGACCCACTGTTTGCGGGAAATAATACGGGCAATACCGGGCAACGGCCGTGTGCATGAGGCCTAAATCGGACATGTGCTGCTTTGTGTGGTAATAACTCTGGAATCGTTTTATTCATCCAAGTGACTCTGAGACGGTTTTCTCCTGACACATTGCACTTCATAACAGTGGTATATTTGAGTCAATATGTGTTAGGCTACTTTCACACATCCAGCAGGGAACTGCAAAAATGCTTCTGTTTGTGATAATATAACCTTCTGCATCCGATATGAACAGATCCGGTTGTATTATCTTTTAAAAAAGAAATGACGGATCCATTGTAATTTAATGGGTGCCGGATCCGTTTTCTATTGTGTCCAAGAAAACGGATCTGGCACCCTTGACTTGCATTGTGTGTCATGCCGGATCCATATTGCTCCGCATTCCATGCTGGACAGAAAACTGCAGCTTGCTGTGGTTTGTTCTCCAGTATGGGAGCGCAACCAAACGGAACGGAATGCATTTTGGTGCATTCCGTTCTGTTCAGTTCAGTTTTGTCCCCATTTCTCTCCAGTATTGAGATCCTCTGCATCTAGCGTCATGATGATGAGCCCCCAAGGCGGCAGAGGCGCCGCCAGGCGGAGCAAGGGGACCGCCGTGCCAGGGACCCTGTGGCCAACACTAGTACGAGCAGCTCTGGGGCTCTTACTAGTTTTCCGGCCCACCAGTTAAGTCCACCGTAGCACCCTACCGGTGAACTTGCATGGTGTACCCCAGAGCATTTTAAGCCTGTGATTCCTGATTTTGTTGGCCAAGCAGGAATCCAGATTCCCACAGTGGGCTTCACTGAATATGACTATTTTAGTCTTTTTTTCAGTGACCACTTTGTGAATCTGATGGTGGAGCAAACGAATGTGTTCGCCTAACAGTTCATTGCTCAACACCCGGGCTCCTTTTTAGCTGGGGCCGGTGGCTGGACTTCGGTCAGTGCAGCCGAGATGAGGACGTTTTGGGGCCTCGTGCTACATATGGGCCTAGTCAAAAACCCAGTGTCAGGCATTACTGGAGTGGGGACGTCCTCTACCAGACCCCAGTTGTTTACAGTACGGCCATGACCCGGATTAAGGCCATCCGGAAATGCCTGCATTATGCAGATAATGCAGCATGTTCCCCCAAGGTGATCCTGCCTATGACCGCCTGTACAAAATCAGGCCGTTAATTGATCACTTTGGGGCCAAATTTTTGAAGGCCTATGTAACAGAAAGTGAGGTCGCGGTTGATGAGTTTCTCATTGCTTTCAAGGGGAGACTCATTTTCCGCCAGTATGTTCCCTCTAAGTTGGCGAGGTATGGCATGAAGCTGTACAAACTTTGTGAGAGTACCTCAGGGTATACTTACAAGTTTTGAGTGTACGAGGGGCGAGAGTCCCGTATTTAACCCCCAGAATGTCCCCCCACTCTGGGTGTTAGCGGGAAACTTGTGTGGGACCTTATGCACCAACTGCTAGATAAACTTTTATACTAGTATCCCCTTGTTCCAGTCCCTCGCCGCCAGATCCACGTCCGCTTGTGGGACCATGTAGAAAAATCTGCGCGGCCTCCCGCGGCCACCCTACCGACACCCTCCAGGTACCTATCCCCAGGTGTGGGACACTTTCTCTTACCAGTGGAAACCTGTTGCTTGTCAGATATAAGGACAAGAGGGATGTCCTTGTACTGTCCACAATTCACGGTAATGGCATCACCCCTGTCCCTGTGCGAGGTACTGCGACAACGGTCCTCAAGCCCGATTGTATCGTCGACTACAATCGGTATATGGGAGGAGTTGATCTCTCTGATCAAGTTCTCAAGCCATTTAATGCCATGCACAAAACCCAGCATCCATAAATCAACAAAACCGCAGCACTCTCGTCTCTTTTTGTATCCTTTATTCCATAAAATTCATGCGACGTTTCGACCAGAGCGGTCTTTTTCAAGCAACTGACAATAACTCATTACCAGGCTTAAATATCCTCCTTGTAGGAGGGGCTACCACACATGTCATAACAAATCACAACAATGTTAAAATAGTGTAGGGTAAGGCATCCTTTCAAATCAGCAAATGAGCACTTTTCTTTAGAATGCCCGGTGGAATGCTGGTGGGATTTAGGATCATTATATCCCAAGGTGGCACGCCGGTAAGTCAGCGTCCCCCTAGCTCCTGTGCGCTTGCGCAGGTGTGCCGGGGCAGAATAGGCGCCCCAAAAACTTTAGTATATCGCCGTCCCTTAGGCGTGCCAGAGCAGAACTAGCTCATGCGCATATGTGCGTTCAATGTGCGCAGACGCACCAGGACAGAGCTCACGCAGGTGCACCTGCTTACTGCTAGTCCATGGCCCTATTGCCGCAAGCACTTAAGAAGGGGCTCACGCAGGCGCACAAATACACAGCTGGCTAGCGCAATATTAGACATCTAGGTAGTTCAACTATATCATAGGACGGACAATAAGTAAGAAGACATACAGTGTTTTATAATGATATATAACTGGGGGAGTTATCAAATAGACAATGGTCTGTCTCAACACTCTAAGTTAACTTGTCAAATAGCAGAGGTAGACATCAACAAAGTGATAATTTTAATTACACCTTAATATATCCCTCGCCGACAGTCCCACTAGCTATATGGAGAAAACTCTGGTGATTATGTATGTGCGTATCACTGTTTAACGGCCTAAGTGTGCGACTACCTTACAGTCCAAAACCATTCAACTCTTATGGTCACAATAGGACTGGGGCACCCCCCAGGGGACGGGGGGATGCCCCTTTGTTCCATGCGACTGCCATTGCATATGTTAAATGCCTTCTTCATCCTACCGGTAGGAGGAGGCGATTTGCCATGTACATCTGACCAAAAAGGGGAGGGGTGTGAAGAGACCCATCCCTGGGTCCCCCACTCCCTCAAGGGGTTACCATTCACACCACCCGAAACCCCTAGCTATAGTGAGATCGCACAATGATAAAAAATAAAATAATTTATCGCCAATAAAGTAAATAGACTGTCTCGGGGGATTGGTGTGTATACACTTGTTGATACCTATGTTCTGTATAGACAAAGAACAAAATTACCCAGTTGGTAATGGTTCTAATAGCACTCAAATTATTGTCATTATAGTCCAATTGTGTGGTCATGTTATAGATACCAAAGCCCAACCAGTCGATTGTAAGGGAGAATTCTGTCACTGTGACCCTGCCCACCAGACGTCCACTCTGGGTCCAATCTGTTAAAATAAAGACATATATTAGTGTCTATAATCATAACAAAACGGTTAGGCACAATACTTTAAATGACATTGTGTAGTACTCGGTATGAAAAAGTAAGAATTAGTCTTACCGGTAATGATGTTTACAGGAGTCCGACATGACAGCACTACATGGAGGTTGTCTCCCCCGCCCACTATTGGGACAGGAAACAGAGAGGTTAAAAGCTCCCCCCCCACCCACCTTCACCAGTGTTTTATAGATTATCACACAATAATGGGTATCATAGCACAAAAGAAACAAATTAACTAATAGGGAGGGAACTACCAGTGCTGTCATGTCGGACTCCTGGAAACATCATTACCGGTAAGACTAATTCTTACTTTCCAGGACGTCCTCCATGACAGCACTACATGGAGTAGGAATACCAAATTAATCCAATAACTAGGGAGGGACCGCAGCCTGAAGAACTTTCCGCCCAAAAGACTGGTCAACATTCCCTGACACATTTAATCTGTAATGCTTACAAAAGGTTTGGGAGCTTGCCCAGGTGGCCGCCTTACATATCTGTTCGATAGAAGCATTCGCATGCTCGGCCCATGAAGCCGAGACTGCTCTTGTAGAATGAGCCCTAACCTCTTGGGGACAGGGGAGCTCCTGGCTCTGATAGGCTTCTTTAATGACTATTTTAATCCATCTTGCCAATGTCGCTTTAGAAGCTTTCTTGCCTTTATTGCGGCCTGAGAATTGAACAAAGAGATTTGAGTCCAGTCTAAAAGTACTGGTAACGTCTAAGTAGGAAAGGAGGGAACGTCTGACGTCTAGAAGGTGGAGCTCTTTCTCCCTTTCGGTCTTTGGATCTGTGTAGAAGGTTGGTAGTACAATTTCCTGGTTCCGGTAAAAGGAAGAAACTACCTTAGGTATAAAGGACGGGTCTAGCCTTAATATGACCCTATCTTCACAGATTGTAAGGTACGGCTCACGGATGGTGAGGGCCTGGATCTCCCCTAGCCTACGGGCTGATGTGATAGCTACTAAAAACATCATTTTTAAGGTTAGGTTTCTTAAGCTACTCTTGTGTAGGGGTTCAAAGGGTGGTTTTGTTAAGGCATTAAGCACTAGCGACAAGTCCCAAGGTGGAACCGGAGATCTTAGTGCTGGTCTAATCCGCGTGGTTGCCTTTAAGAACCTGCTTACCCATCGATTTTCTGACAGAGAGTAATTTAGAAACCAACTCAAGGCTGCAGTTTGCACCTTGAGGGTACTGGGTGTCACGTACCGGCAGGACAGGTAGTGGATCCCCTGGACCAGAGAGGCGATGGCGCGGGTTGTACTAAAGGACCGGTTCTAAGCAGTTACTGGTCTTCACCAGAGCCCGCCGCAAGGCGGGATGGATTTGCTGCGGCGGTAACTACCAGGTCGTGTCCCCTAGTAACAACTCGACCTCTCTGGCAGCTGATAAGGCGTGGTACACAGGGAGAAGGCAAGAGCGTAGTCGGACGTAGCAGAGGTCAGGGCAGGCGGCAAAGGTTCTAAGGCGAGTAGACGGTAGCAACGGGTTCGGCAACAGGCAAGGCAAACAAACACTGTGGAACGCTTTCTCTGAGGCACAAGGCACAAAGATCCGGCAGGAAGCTGTGGGAGGAGAAGGTATAAATGGGCAGTGCACAGGTGCAGCCTAATTAAGTCAGCACTGCCTCTCACAAACCTTAACCCTTAATATCCCTTTTGGACCAGGCACCAATCACTGGTGCACTGGCCCTTTGAATCTAAGAGTCCCGGCGCACGCGCGCCCTAGAGAGCGAGGACGCACACGCCGAGACACTGGAGTGCTGCCTGGGGGCATACGCTGTGAGCGCTCCGCGGCCAGCAGGGGACCCGGAGCGCTCAGCGTAACAGTACCCCCCCCTTTGGTCTCCCTCTCTTTTTGGTACCGAAGAACTTGCGGATGAGACTGCGGTCCAGGATGTTCTCCTCCGGCTCCCATGACCTCTCCTCAGGACCGCAGCCCTCCCAGTCGACCAAAAAAAATCTTTTTCCCCGGGAGATCTTGGTCGCCAAGATCTCCTTGACAGAGAATATATCGGAGGTACCGGCGACAGGGGTGGGAGAAACAAGCTTGGGAGAAAAACGGTTAAAGACAGCAGGTTTAAGAAGGGAGACATGGAAGGAGTTATGGATTCGGAGGGAGGGAGGAAGATGGAGCTGATAAGAAACTTGATTGATACGACTCTTGATTTTATAGGGTCCCAAGAAACGAGGGCCCAACTTGTAACTTGGGACCCTAAATCGGATGTACCTAGAGGAGAGCCACACCTTGTCACCCGGGCGAAATTCCGGAGGAGATCTGCGTCTCTTGTCAGCTTGAACCTTCATACGGGCGGAAGCCTTGAGGAGAGCAGCGTGGGTTTCTCGCCAGATGGAGGAAAAATCCTGTACAAGACTGTCCACGGCAGGTACAGAAGAAGGAGTGGGAGACTGCGGCAGAGGTGGAAGAGGATGACGGCCAAAAACGACAAAGAAAGGAGACTTGTTAGAGGCAGAGGATTGTTTGTAGTTGTAGGAGAACTCCGCCCAGGGAAGTAGATCAGCCCAGTCGTCATGGCGTGAGGATACAAAGTGACGCAGATAGTCACCCAAAATTTGGTTCACCCGTTCTACTTGGCCGTTAGACTGAGGATGGTACGAAGAAGAAAAGTCCAATTTGATCCCGAGCTGAGCACATAGAGCCCTCCAGAATTTGGAGACGAATTGTACCCCACGATCCGAGACAATATGTTTGGGAAGGCCATGGAGACGGAAGATGTGTTGGAAAAATTGTTTGGCCAACATGGGTGCAGAGGGTAGACCGGGCAGGGGTACAAAGTGAGCCATCTTGGAAAAGCGATCCACCACGACCCAAATAACGGACTTGCCATGGGAGGAGGGAAGATCTGTAATAAAGTCCATGGCGATGTGAGACCAGGGAACTTCAGGAATGGGTAGAGGCAAGAGGAGACCCGCTGGTTTCTGGCGAGGCGATTTATCCCGGGCGCAAATCATACAGGCCTGGACGAAGTCCGAGACATCTTTCTCTAGAGAAGACCACCAGTACCTTTGGGAGATTAGTTGGAGAGACTTTTGCACCCCTGGATGACCGGCAAAAGGGGAGGCGTGGCCCCACTTGAGAATTCGCAGCCGCTGACGTGGGGGTACGTAGGATTTGCCAGGAGGAAGAAGGCGCAGGTCCACGGGAGCGACTGTTATAAGGCGTTCTGGAGGGATAATATATCGAGGTGTTAACTCGTCGCCCACCACATCAGAGGAGCGAGACAGAGCATCTGCCCTAATGTTCTTACAAGCTGGACGGAAATGGATCTCAAAATTAAAGCGGGCGAAGAACAGAGACCAACGAGCCTGACGGGGATTTAATCTCTGAGCAGACTGGAGATAAGCCAGGTTCTTGTGGTCCGTGAAGATGTACACAGGATGTGTGGCGCCCTCGAGTAAATGTCTCCATTCCTCCAGTGCCAATTTAATAGCCAGCAGTTCCCTGTCCCCAATGGAGTAATTTCTCTCTGCGGAAGAGAATGTTTTAGAAAAGAAGCCACAAGTAGAAGTCTTGCCCCGGGAAGACTTCTGGGTGAGGACAGCTCCGGCTCCCACCGAGGAGGCATCCACTTCAAGAGAGAAAGGCTTGGTGGAATCTGGTCTAGAGAGAACGGGTGCAGAGGCAAAGGCGCATTTCAGGGACTGGAAGGCTTCCTCGGCTTGGGAAGGCCAGGATTTGGGGTTAGCTCCTTTTCTTGTGAGGGCCACGATAGGAGCTACCAGAGTGGAATAGTGAGGGATGAATTGCCTGTAGTAATTCGCAAAGCCCAGAAATCTTTGTATGGCTCGGAGACCAGAGGGGCGTGGCCAATCCAGAACCGCCGAGAGCTTGGCTGGGTCCATTTGAAGTCCTTGGGCTGAGATAATGTATCCCAGGAAAGGCAGGGAGGTCCGTTCAAAAAGACATTTTTCAAGTTTAGCGTACAGGCGATTTCTCCTAAGACGAGTAAGAACTTGTTGCACATGGACCCTGTGTTGATCCAAATTGGAGGAAAAGATCAGGATATCATCCAGGTATACGACCACGCAGGTGTAAAGTAAGTCCCTGAAAATATCATTGACGAATTCCTGGAAGACAGCAGGTGCGTTGCAGAGGCCGAAGGGCATCACCAAATACTCAAAATGGCCATCCCTTGTGTTAAAGGCGGTCTTCCATTCGTCTCCTTCCCGGATACGGATCAGATTATAGGCCCCTCGAAGGTCCAATTTTGTGAAGATCTTAGCCCCTCGGAGACGATCAAATAGCTCAGAGATTAGAGGCAGAGGGTAACGGTTCTTGATGGTAATTTTATTAAGACCTCTGTAGTCAATGCAGGGGCGGAGGGAGCCGTCTTTTTTTGTCACGAAGAAAAAACCGGCCCCAGCAGGAGAAGAAGATTTTCTTATGAATCCTCTCTGTAGGTTCTCACGTATATAGTCGGACATGGCAAGAGTCTCAGGAGGTGAGAGAGGATAAATTCTGCCCCGAGGTGGAGTAGAACCGGGTATCAGGTCGATCGGGCAATCATAGGATCGGTGAGGAGGAAGGACCTCAGCTTGTTTCTTGCAGAAGACATCCGCGAAGGAATGGTATGGCTTGGGCAGCCCAGAAGGCGGAGAAACTTGCGGGTTCTGTTTGACCAGAGCAGGCTTGAGACAGCGGTCCGAACAGGAGGAACCCCAACGCAGGATCTCACCGGTGGACCAATTCAGGACAGGACTATGACGTTGAAGCCACGGCAGACCCAGGAGGAGTTCGGAGGAACAGAAGGGAAGGACAAAGAACTCTATAGTCTCGGTATGAAATATTCCGATGTCCATCTGCAGAGGCTGGGTACGGAACTGTACGGTGGCAGAGAGTCTCTCACCGTTAACAGTAGAGATGAAAAACGGCTTGGGTAGACGGATTACTGGAATACGGTACTTATCAACCAAGGAGGCGTGAATGAAGTTGCCAGCTGAACCGGAATCCAAGAAGGCGGCTGCGGAGAAAGAGGACTTGGAAGAGATGATCAACTGCACGGGTATGATGAGACGTGGAGAGGAAGAATCCACACCTAGCAACGCCTCTCCCACGTTTACTAGGTGCGAGCGTTTCCCGAACGCGGTGGACGGAGAGGACAATCTCTAAGGAAGTGCTCGGTACTGGCACAGTACAGACACAGGTTCTCGTTTCTGCGGCGGCTTCGTTCTTGCGGAGTCAGGCGTGACCGATCCACCTGCATGGCTTCCACGGCGGAAAGCCCAGTAGCGGGTTGAGGTGGACGCAGAAAAACGGGAGCCAGACGAGGAAAGCGTCTAGGACGAGCTTTTTCCTTTTCAAGGAGGAGTTCCTCTTGTCTTTCGGCGAAACGTTTGTCTATCCTAGTGGCCAGCAAGATGAGGTCACTAAGAGTGGAAGGAAGCTCACGTGCAGCCAGAACGTCCTTTACTTCACTATTAAGTCCCTTCTTGAAGGTGGCGCAAAGGGCTTCATTGTTCCAGTTCAGCTCAGAGGCCAGGGTGCGGAACTGAATGGCATAGTCACCCACGGAAGAACCTCCTTGGGTCAAATTTAGTAAGGCAGTCTCTGCGGAGGTAACCCGGGCAGGCTCCTCAAAAACATTCCGGAACTCTAGGCAGAAGCTCTGGACGGAAGCGGTGGCAGGATCTGCGCGGTCCCATAGTGGTGTAGCCCAGGCCAGGGCCTTCCCGGACAGCAAACTGAGAATAAAGGCTACCTTGGCTCGCTCAGAAGGAAACTGGTCGGACAGAAGCTCGAGGTGGAGAGAGCACTGCGACAAGAACCCACGGCACTGCTTAGGATCTCCGTCATATTTGTCTGGTAGGGACAAACGGATTCTGGAACCGGTGGCAACTGCAGGCGGAGGTGACGCAGCAGGAGCAGACGGAGGAGCTGGCTGTTGCTGAGAAGGCAGGAGCTGCTGCAACATGGCGGTCAGCTGGGCCAGCTGTTGACCCTGCTGGGCCACAATAGTGGTGAGGTCCGCTAGGCTTGGCAGGGGAACATCAGCGGGATCCATGGCCGGATCTTACTGTCACGTACCGGCAGGACAGGTAGTGGATCCTCTGGACCAGAGAGGCGATGGCGCGGGTTGTACTAAAGGACCGGTTCTAAGCAGTTACTGGTCTTCACCAGAGCCCGCCGCAAGGCGGGATGGATTTGCTGCGGCGGTAACTACCAGGTCGTGTCCCCTAGTAACAACTCGACCTCTCTGGCAGCTGATAAGGCGTGGTACACAGGGAGAAGGCAAGAGCGTAGTCGGACGTAGCAGAGGTCAGGGCAGGCGGCAAAGGTTCTAAGGCGAGTAGACGGTAGCAACGGGTTCGGCAACAGGCAAGGCAAACAAACACTGTGGAACGCTTTCTCTGAGGCACAAGGCACAAAGATCCGGCAGGAAGCTGTGGGAGGAGAAGGTATAAATGGGCAGTGCACAGGTGCAGCCTAATTAAGTCAGCACTGCCTCTCACAAACCTTAACCCTTAATATCCCTTTTGGACCAGGCACCAATCACTGGTGCACTGGCCCTTTGAATCTAAGAGTCCCGGCGCACGCGCGCCCTAGAGAGCGAGGACGCACACGCCGAGACACTGGAGTGCTGCCTGGGGCATACGCTGTGAGCGCTCCGCGGCCAGCAGGGGACCCGGAGCGCTCAGCGTAACACTGGGCCTAAGACCCATGTTGAATCCTTCTTGGAGGAAATCAAGAATATCTCCCAGACTCGGGAGTAGGGGATTCTTCCCTCTCAGTGTCATCCAGGAGCAGAATTTCTTCCAGATTTTATTATAAATCGCCGATGTCACCTGCTTATGGCCTCTCTGAATAGTGGCTATTACTTCGTTCGAGAACCCCTGTAATTTTAACAAGTCCCTTTCAGAAGCCACGCTGTTAACTTCAGCTTGTTTATTTCCGGATTCCAGATTGGACCCTGATGCAGCAGGTCTGGTCTGAGAGGGAGAGGAATCGGTTCTTCTTGACTCAGAGAGGACAAGACCGGGAACCAGGCTTGTTTCGGCCAAAAAGGAGCTATGAAGATCACCTTGGACGATTCCCTGCTGATTTTTCTTAGGGCTACTGAAATCAGGGGGAAAGGAGGAAACGCATACGCTAGCTTCATGTCCCAGGACTGGGATAAAGCGTCTACTGCTGTGGGATGATCGGCAGGGTTCCGGGAGAAGAAGGAGGTTGTTTGAGCATTCTCCCTTGAAGCAAAGAGGTCGATTTCTGGGTACCCCCATGAAGCTGTCAATTCTAGAAACACCTGTCTGTTCAGAGTCCACTCGTTTGGATCTATAAGGTGTCTGCTGAGGAAAACTGCCGACTGGTTTCTTGAACCCTGTAGGTGTACTGCAGAGATTGATAGCACATTCTCCTCGGCCCAGGAAAAATTTTTGTTTGTTAGACTCTGGAGAAGAGGGTATCTTGTACCCCCCTGATGTTTGAGGAAAGAGACCGCTGTCATGTTGTCTGATAGGACTCGTATGTTTTGTCCGCTTAGAAGATCCTGACTCTGTTTGAGAGTCTCCCACACGGCCTGAAGCTCTCTGAAGTTTGAAGACCTGTTCTTTATGGTCTGACTCCAAGTTCCTTGGTAGTAGTAGATTCCAACCTTTGTACCCCAACCCTGTTGGCTGGCATCTGTAGTTACTACGACGTATGGACTTAGATTCCAGGAGACGCCCTTTGACAGGTTGCTTGATGTCTGCCACCAATCCAGGGATCTCCGAGCATGCTCCTTTATCAGGATCTTCCGGTCTATGGATCGGTGGTCCCCGTCCCAGACAGACAGGATCATCTTCTGTAGGATCCTCGTGTGATGCTGACTCCACGGTACCGTAAATATGCAAGAAGTCATCAGGCCCAGGACGCTCATGGCGTTTCGGATGGTGCACACGGATTTTCCCTGAAACGTTTTCAATTTCCTGACAAGGTTCTGCTGCTTTTGAGGTGGAAGGAAAGACCTCTGTAGGTTCGAATCTAGCAGCGTTCCCGGGAAGATCTTTCTGGTCTCTGGTACTAGGTCCGACTTTTCCCAATTTATTATCCAGCCGAGATCCTGTAAGAGGGATATTGTTGTCTGTGTATGTGCCGCTAGAACTGGAGCAGAGTCTGCGGTTAGGAGAAGATCGTCTAGATAGGGTACAATCTTTATTCCCTTCAGTCTGAGAAAGGCCACTATCTCTATGACTAACTTTGTAAACACCCGGGGGGCTGTTGAAATCCCAAAGGGCAGGCACTGAAACTGATAATGGTTTACTTTCCCTGCTTCCCTTTCCGCGAACCGTAGGAATTTTTGGTGGTCCGGATGTATTGGTACATGGTAATATGCATCTTTTAAGTCCAAGGTGCACATTACCGCTCCCTGAGAAATGAGGGGTGTTGTCGATCTTATCGATTCCATCTTGAAACGACGGTACTTTATGAAGACGTTTAGGGGCTTTAAGTTGATTATGGTTCTGAATGAACCGTCTGGCTTTTTGACCAGGAATAACCTTGAATAGAAGCCCCTGCCTTCCTGACCCGCAGGGACGCGAGTCACTGCACCCAGCTTCTTTAATTTTGTGACGTCTTTTAAATGATTTTCCTGAGGTGTACCTCCTCCGTACCCTGTCAGCACAAATTTGTGTTGCGGAACAGACATAAACTCTATCCTGTATCCCTCCTGAATAATTTGGAGCACCCAAGGGTTCTGGGTTATTTGGCTCCATGCTGGGAGAAAAAATCTTAATCTTCCCCCGACTGGCCTGGCGTCATTGTTTGTCTTGGGAAGTGTTGGGGTTAAGCAGAAATCCTCTGCCCTTACCCCCTTTAGGATAGGACCATCTTCCCGATTTACCCTTATCTTTATACGTTTGGTTCCGTTTTTCCGAAAAAAATGTGTCTTCCTAGTTTTTGTTTCAGGAAACCCTATCTTTTTATCTGAGGCCTTTTCAAGAATTTTGTCCAGGCTAGGGCCAAACACATATGATCCTGAAAATGGAATTGCGCATAGTTTATTTTTTGAGGTGAGATCACCAGACCAGTTCTTTAACCACAAAGCTCTTCTTGCGGTGTTTAGAAGGGCCCCACTTTTGGCTGCGAACCTGACTGACTCAGCCGAGGAGTCCGCTGTAAAGGCCGTTGCCATCTTCAGGAGTGGGATAGCCTCCAAGATGTCCTCCCTGGGAGTTTCCATTGACAAGTGATTCTCCAGCTGAGATAACCACAATAGTAAGGACCTAGCCACAGATGTGGCTGCAACGTTAGTGGAAATCAAGGCCACAGAAGCCTCCCAAGATTTTCTCAGGAGACCGTCGGCCTTGCAGTCCATGTGGTCTTTCAGCTGGGAGGAGTCCTCGAATGGGATTGCTGTTTTCTTAGCTACCCTGGCGACCGGGGCGTCTATCTTTGGGATTTCCTCCCATAGTTTAGTGTCCTCTTTGTCAAAGGATAGACAACTTTTGAATTCTCTGGGAATAACTAGCCTCTTTTCCACATCTTCCCACTCATCCAGAATCATCTGTTTTAGGCTGGAATTCAAAGGAAAAACTTTTTTCCGTTTAGTAATCAGGCCTGCAAACATTTCCTCCTGAATGGACCTCTTAGTTGGTTCGTCTGGGATATCCATGGTCTGTCTAAACGCAGTCAGAAGGGAATCCATATCCTCAGATGAGAAACAGTATTTGCGTTTCTCCTCGTGGGATAAGGAAGGTAAAGACTCTTCTTCCTCCTCCTCTCCTGAATATTCCATCTCTATAACCTCTGGGTCTGATTCCAAGGCTTCCCTAGGTCTTTTTATCCCAGTGGTCTGCTCAGCCACCTTAGGCGTTATTAAGGAGGAAACTGATGCTTTAACCTCTTCTTTAATGATGGCTCTAAGGTCTGTTAAAAGGGACGACTGTTCCTCTTTCATCATTTTGTTAATGCAATCCGCACAAAGTTTCTTTGTATACGACTCCTGAAGCCTTTTGCTGCAGATAGCGCATCTCTTAGGCTTCTTTTTAGCATCCACCTTTAAGGTAGGCTCTTTTTCCCCCAAGGAGACATGATGATAGAAACAGGCTATAATGCTTGCTAAACCTATCACCGTAGACCACCCTGCAGTGCTGGGCTTACTCACATGTCCCTGGGCAGGAGGGTCTGGGGACTGCTCTCTCATACTGGATGACTCCATGACTTGAGGGACTCACACTCAACCCAACCAGACTTTAAATGCCACTGGCACTTACCCCTCCTGACGTGGATGCTCCTCCCATTCCTTCCGGTCACTGCAGGGGTTCCGGATGGGACGCAAGGCCCAAACGCTAGGCCTCTAGCGTCCCTCGCCGCGGGGATCTAACACAGGGCGCCGCCATGCTGGATCCGGTGTCGGAGGTTACGCACATGCGCACTCCTTCACCGGCGCCTTGACGTCACTTCCGGATCAGCGCCGAAGTCGGAAGTAAAAGAAAAAGGCGCTCCGGCTCCCGCGTCTCCCCTGGAGAGAGCATCCTGCAGCCCAGAGCCCCAGCGGGGTTGCGGCTACCATTCCCCAGCCCCTGCGAACCACCTTGCCAGCAGTGAGCCGCATGACCCACAGGTACTGGAGGGGCTGGGAGGCTAAGGGACCCCAGCTTAAGGGTTTTAGCCTGGCGAGAAAAAATGGAAAAATAGAAAAAAGGGTTTAAAAAAGGGTCTGAAGAGAGACCCTCTCTCTGCCCTGTCCATTATTGGGACAGGAAAAAACACTGGTGAAGGTGGGTGGGGGGGGAGCTTTTAACCTCTCTGTTTCCTGTCCCAAAAGTGGGCGGGGGAGACAACCTCCATGTAGTGCTGTCATGGAGGACGTCCTGGAAACACAATATTCCTTCTGGATCAGTAGAGCGTGCCAATCCTGAAGTCCCTATTCAAACTGTTCGGTTTGAGCGTTTGGAGTTCAAAAATCCATTTTAACTCAAGTCTCTTAAGTTTCTTTTCCCTATCTCCTCCCCTTCTCTGGTGGGGTATACCGTGTAAGATACGGAAGCGAAGTTGTGCCACATTATGCTTGAACTTCAGAAAGTGTTCCGGTACTGGTGGCTCAATTTTTGGTGGGTCCTTATTCTTTTTTCCTGAGAGCAATTTACATATCTGGTAGCGGTGCTGGTTTAGTCTATTTCTCATTTCCTGTGTTGTTTCGCCCACATAGAGTAGCCCACATGGGCACTGCAGAATATATATTACGTACTCCGACTTACAAGTATAGTGTCTTTTAATAGGGTACTTTTTCCCAGTTCTATAGGGTGTGACACTATCTCCCTTAAGCATACCATTTCAGTTACAGCAGCTCAAGCATGGGTAGCAGCCTTTCTTTTTGATCCTAGGTCAGGCATGTCCAAACTGCGGCCCTCCAGCTGTTGCAAAACTACAACTCCCAGCATGCCTGGATAGCTTACAGCTATTAGAGCATGCAGGGAGTTGTAGTTTTGCAACAGCTGGAGGGCCGCAGTTTGGACATGCCTGTCCTAGGTCCCTTGTAACATTTAGTGTCAGCCCTTCTTAATCTGTTCCCCAGATTCCGTGATCTCCTTTAGGACAAAAGTGGTGCTGATTGAAATTCTGCTATTCCCGGGAACCTTTCTCTTAAAATGTGCCAGTTGGATTTGAGAACTTGTGCAATACGTCTACTCTGGGTGGTGTGTGTAGAGACGAACGGTATCCTCTTTTTCTTGTCTGTTACACGTTTTGGGCCCAATAGCTCTTTTCTCTGACATTTTTGCATCCTCTCTTTATGTCTATTGACCAAGCTTCTGGGATACCCTCTCTCATAAAACTAATCTGTCATCATCTGTGATAATACGTTTCACTCTTAAGAGTTGGCTGTACGGTAATGACTCCTTCATGAAGTCAGGATGGTCACTCTGAAATAAAAGCATGGTATTCCTATCTGTGGGTTTAACAAACAGGGCAGTCTTTAACTGGCACCCAGCACTTTAGATTGTCGTATCCAGAAATTGTAACTGTGTCTGTGAAAATACTAGGGTAAACTGTAGTTCCTCATGGATAGAGTTGATGGACTTCATGAAGTCCATCAATTCTTCCAGTGTGCCCTTCCAAAGGAAAAAAATTTCATCTATATACCTCATCCAGCCAACCACATGTTTAGTGGCTGGATGGGTATATAGTCAGTTCTTCAAATCTACTCATGAAAACGTTTGCATATGTTGGGGCCACATTGGACCCCATAGCGGTCCCGCACCTTTGAATGTAATAGGAGTCTTCAAATAAAAAATAATTACAGGTCAGGACTATCTCCAATAATAATAATATGAAGTGTGACTTCTCGTCCTCTATTCCATCCCTAGTCAGGGCCCACTCAACAGCCTCTAGTCCCTTAGTGTGATCTATGCTTTTGTACAAGCTTACCACATCAAACGAGACCAGGTAATCCCCTTCACTGTAATCAATCTGTTGTAGTCTCTGTAAAAAGTCCGTCGTGTCCTGGACATATGATTTAGCAGATGTAGCATAGTTCCTCAGAAATTTTTCAAGGAAGTTCGCTGGTGAAGAAAAAACAGACCCTATCCCAGACACTATAGGTCGCCTAGGGGGATCCATGAGGTCCTTATGAATTTTCGGTAGAGTATATAGTATGGGTGTTCTGTCAGTAGATATTCATGTAGTTTTCCGTCAATTAAATTAGTAGCATAGGCATCATCAACTAACAGTTTGAACTTCCTCATTATAGCAAATTTAGGGTCAGAGTCAACTCTACGATAAACGTCAGTGTCACCCAGGTTTTGAGAAATTTCTGCCTTATACTTCTCAGTATCCATTATTACAGTGGCTCCACCTTTATCTGCCTTTTTGATTGTAATATCTTTTCTTGTGCAAAGACCGCGTAGAATTTTACATTCCTCTTGTGTCATGTTATTACTGACCTCCTGTTGTTTGTTCTGTTGTTTAATATGCTCAATCCCTTTCCTAACCAGGTCTATGTATGTGTCTATTGCATGGTTAAATACTAGGGGTTTGAACTCACTGTGTAGGTAAAGGCCCATATCTTTTAATCTGATCATATTAAGAGCTCTGGATGGATCCTTTACCAGTGAATCGGAGTTATCACTATTTTCAGAGAACACCCGTAACGTAATACGTCTAAAGAATTTTTGTAAGTCTATTTCACAATCAAACCAGTCAGTATCCATAGTTGGACAGAAAGAAAGTCCCCTTTCTAAAATAAAGAGTTCAGTAGGGGTTAAAACACTGGATGAAATATTTACCACTAGATTTTTTTTCTCCATTGCTAAGTCCATTGATTCTATTTCTCCTGATGATTCAGGCGTGTTTTCAAGTCCAATGGTGGTTTCCTGGAACGTGTCACCCGTGTGTTGTCTTTTCCGTTTCCTGTGATGCCTTCATCCCCCTCTTCTGGTGGATCTTTTCTTTCCTGTATTTTCCTTGTTCCTCTGCTTAGGTGGTTTCCCCTGTTTTTGTTGTCTTCTCCTCTGTGGTCTTTCATTTTGGTAGGGCCCATAGATGTCGCCTTTTAAGTAGTCATCCTGGTCTCGGAACCACTTCTGTCTTTTAGACTTCTCTATATCCAGTCTGTATCCCTGTAGGTATTTCTGTTTGTTCCTTTATTTCACTGTATTCTTGAGTCGTCATGAGGGTCTTGAGTTATAGTTCTAATCCTTCCGTTTTTTTATGCTCGAGCAGTTCTTTTTAGAGATATTCCATGTTAAGTAACATCAAGTCCATTGAATATCTGTTTGAGATCTGTGCAAACGTCTTACAAAATTCAGTTTTTAGATAGTAGAATAGGCCTCAGATGTGACCTAAGTCCCCGTGGAATTCTCTCTGCTTTATAGTATTCTCTCAGAGTGAATATATGCAGTTCATAATTAATGTATTGCTTCATCTCATTCTCCCACTTCTTTCTAATCAAATCCTTTGTCGGTCTGCTCGGTCTGCTCGGGAATGATCCATCTCCCTCTGCTCCTTCCAGAATCCTTGTAACTTCTTCATCGAGCAAACTGATTTATTTGATGAATCCATTGTAAAACTCCCACTAAGGTCACTTCAACAAACATCCGTTGTGATACCCTGTGCAAGCTACCAGACTGCAATCAACATAACGGTATAGTAGGAGTAGCAGCAAAAAGGGGTATACTAGCCTTATATGTGGTGGTGCACGCGGTGTTAGACACAAGTCCGTAGCGTCCCTCCAAGCAGGCATCCATAAATCAATGAAACCACAGCACTCTCTGGTCTCTTTTTGTATCCTTTATTCCATCAAATTCATGCAACGTTTCGACCAGAGCGGTCTTTTTCAAGCAACTGACAATAACTCATTGCCAGGCTTAAATATCCTTGTAGGAGGGGCTACCACACATGTCATGCTCAAAACCCGGGCATGGTACAAAAAAGTTGCGGTCTACTTGGTACAGGTTGCCTTGTACAACTCTTTTGTGCTGTTCTGGAGTGCTGGCAACACAGGGAAATTCCTCCAGTTCTATGAGGCAGTCTTCAAGGCCCTGATCTTTTCTGACCGGGAAAGATCAGGCTGGAGTACCTCGGGAACTGGAGGTGCCCGGATCATCCTTGGCCAACACTTTCCAGGTGTGCTCCACCATACTGGAAAGAAGGGACGGACCCAACAAAGGTGCAGAGTGTGTCACAGGAGGGGGATATGAAAGGACACCACCACTCAGTGTGACACGTGCCCCGATCATCCGGGCCTCCGCATTATTGGTTGCTTCAGAGAGTACCACACTTCCATGGAGTACTACATTTATAATCCCCTTCAACAATTTTAATTTCATTTAGCCACTAATAATTTAAAAAAAACTATGGTTCTCTGACTTGAGACACTAAAACAAAAAATAGTTTTTTATTAAAAATATTATTTTGTAAAACTAAAATAATAAAAAAGTAGACATATTAGGTATGGCCGCGTCCGTAAGAATCTGCTCTATAAAAGTCCCCCATGACCTAACCCCTCAGATGAACACAGTCAAAAAATTAAATAAAAACGGTGCAAAAAAAGGTATTTTTTTCACCTTACATCACAAAAAGTGTAATAGCAAGCGATCAAAAAGTCAAAAGCCCCCCAAAATAGTGCCAAAAAAACCATCCTCTCATCCCGCAAAAAATTAGCCTCTACCTAAGATAATCGGCTAAAAACGAAAAAAAAAAACGGACTCTTAGACTATGGAGATACTAAAAACTTCTTTTTGTTTATATAAAGATAATGTAGTGTAAAACCTAAATAAATTTGAAAAAAGTAGACAAATTAGGTATCATCGCCTCGGTAAGAATCTGCTCTATAAAAATACCCCATGACCTAACCCCTCAGATGAACACGGTAAAAAAAAAAGAAACTGTGCCAGATATTTTTGGGCAAATTTTCTATTTTAATCCGTTTTTTCCAGTGACAAAGCCAGGTTTAACAGCCAAACAAAACATAATATTTATTACCCTGATTCTGCAGTTTACAGGAACACCCCATATGTGGTCGTAAACTGCTGTATGACCAAACGGCAGGGCGCAGAAGGAAAAGAACTCCGTATGGTTTCTGGAAGGCAGATTTTGATGTCCTTTTTTTGGGCACCGTGTCCCATTTGAAGAACACCTGATGCACTTCTAGAGTAGAAACTCCAGAAAAAAGACCCCATCTAAGAAAAGACATCCCTAAAGGTATTCAAAACTGATTTTACAAACATTATTAACCCTTTAGGTGTTCCTCAACAGTTTATGGCAAATGGAGATGACATTTCAGAATTTCAATTTTTGGTAACCTTGCCTAAAATTGTCCCAAAAAAAATGCCTTATACCATTTCCAAAATGGGGTTACGTTTATGGAGTTTCTACTCTAGGGGTGCATCAGGGGGGCTTCAAATGGGACATTGTGTAAATAAACTAGTCCAGAAAAATCTGCCTTCCAAAAAAACCACACGGCGCTCCTTTCCCTCTACGCCCTACCGTGTGCCCGTACAGTAGTTTACGGACACATGTGGGTTATTTCTGCAAATTACAGAATCAGGGCAATAAATATAGATTTTTGTTTGGCTGTTAGCCCTTGCTTTGTTACTAGAAAAAAATTGATTAAAATGGAAAATTTGCCCAAAAATATAAATTCTGAAATTTCATCTCCATTTGCCATTAACTCTTGTGGAACACCTAAAGGGTTAACAACGTTTGTAAAATCAGTTTTGAATACCTTGAGGGGTGGTGTAGTTTCTAGAATGCGGTCATTTTTGGGTGGTTTCTATTATGTAAGCGTCGCAAAGTGACTTCAGACCTGAACTTGTCCTTAAAAAGTGAGTTTTTGAAAATTTCTGAAACATTTCAAGATTTGCTTCTAAACTTGTAAGGCCTCATACACATGACAGTATTTTTTCACGGTCCGCAAAAACGGGGTCCGTGATCCGTGACCGTTTTTTCGTCCTTGGGTCTTCCTTGATTTTTGGAGGATCCACGGACATGTGTCCGCCTGGCCGTGCGGAGCCAAACGGATCCGTCCTGAATTACAATGCAAGTCAATGGGGACAGATCCGTTTGACATTGACACAATATGGTGCAATTTCAAACGGATCCGTCCCCATTGACTTTCAATGTAAAGTCTGGAGTCCCTTTTATACCGATGGTATATTTTAACTTGAAGCGTCCCCATCACCATGGGAACGCCTCTATGTTAGAATATACTGTCGGATATGAGCTAGATCGTGAAACTCAGATCCGACAGTATATTCTAACACAGAGGCGTTCCCATGGTGATGGGGACGCTTCAGGATAGATTATACTGAAAAACTCTGTACATGACTGCCCCCTGCTGCCTGGCAGGTGCTGCCAGGTAGCAGGGGGCAGACCCCCCCCCCCCCCCGTTTTTAACTCATTGCTGGCCAGTGCGGCCGCCCCCCTCCCTCCCCTGTAGTTAACTTGTTGGTAGCCAGCCCCCCCTCCCTCCCCTGTACCCTGTAGTTAACTCATTGGTGGCCAGTGGGCCCCCCTCCCTCCCCTGTAGTTAACTCATTGGTGGCCAGTAATTTAATGGGTGCCGGATCCGTTTTCTATTGTGTCCAAGAAAACGGATCTGGCACCCTTGACTTGCATTGTGTGTCATGCCGGATCCATATTGCTCCGCATTCCATGCTGGACAGAAAACTGCAGCTTGCTGTGGTTTGTTCTCCAGTATGGGAGCGCAACCAAACGGAACGGAATGCATTTTGGTGCATTCCGTTCTGTTCAGTTCAGTTTTGTCCCCATTTCTCTCCAGTATTGAGATCCTCTGCATCTAGCGTCATGATGATGAGCCCCCAAGGCGGCAGAGGCGCCGCCAGGCGGAGCAAGGGGACCGCCGTGCCAGGGACCCTGTGGCCAACACTAGTACGAGCAGCTCTGGGGCTCTTACTAGTTTTCCGGCCCACCAGTTAAGTCCACCGTAGCACCCTACCGGTGAACTTGCATGGTGTACCCCAGAGCATTTTAAGCCTGTGATTCCTGATTTTGTTGGCCAAGCAGGAATCCAGATTCCCACAGTGGGCTTCACTGAATATGACTATTTTAGTCTTTTTTTCAGTGTCCACTTTGTGAATCTGATGGTGGAGCAAACGAATGTGTTCGCCTAACAGTTCATTGCTCAACACCCGGGCTCCTTTTTAGCTGGGGCCGGTGGCTGGACTTCGGTCAGTGCAGCCGAGATGAGGACGTTTTGGGGCCTCGTGCTACATATGGGCCTAGTCAAAAACCCAGTGTCAGGCATTACTGGAGTGGGGACGTCCTCTACCAGACCCCAGTTGTTTACAGTACGGCCATGACCCGGATTAAGGCCATCCGGAAATGCCTGCATTATGCAGATAATGCAGCATGTTCCCCCAAGGTGATCCTGCCTATGACCGCCTGTACAAAATCAGGCCGTTAATTGATCACTTTGGGGCCAAATTTTTGAAGGCCTATGTAACAGAAAGTGAGGTCGCGGTTGATGAGTTTCTCATTGCTTTCAAGGGGAGACTCATTTTCCGCCAGTATGTTCCCTCTAAGTTGGCGAGGTATGGCATGAAGCTGTACAAACTTTGTGAGAGTACCTCAGGGTATACTTACAAGTTTTGAGTGTACGAGGGGCGAGAGTCCCGTATTTAACCCCCAGAATGTCCCCCCACTCTGGGTGTTAGCGGGAAACTTGTGTGGGACCTTATGCACCAACTGCTAGATAAACTTTTATACTAGTATCCCCTTGTTCCAGTCCCTCGCCGCCAGATCCACGTCCGCTTGTGGGACCATGTAGAAAAATCTGCGCGGCCTCCCGCGGCCACCCTACCGACACCCTCCAGGTACCTATCCCCAGGTGTGGGACACTTTCTCTTACCAGTGGAAACCTGTTGCTTGTCAGATATAAGGACAAGAGGGATGTCCTTGTACTGTCCACAATTCACGGTAATGGCATCACCCCTGTCCCTGTGCGAGGTACTGCGACAACGGTCCTCAAGCCCGATTGTATCGTCGACTACAATCGGTATATGGGAGGAGTTGATCTCTCTGATCAAGTTCTCAAGCCATTTAATGCCATGCACAAAACCCAGCATCCATAAATCAACAAAACCGCAGCACTCTCGTCTCTTTTTGTATCCTTTATTCCATAAAATTCATGCGACGTTTCGACCAGAGCGGTCTTTTTCAAGCAACTGACAATAACTCATTACCAGGCTTAAATATCCTCCTTGTAGGAGGGGCTATCACACATGTCATAACAAATCACAACAATGTTAAAATAGTGTAGGGTAAGGCATCCTTTCAAATCAGCAAATGAGCACTTTTCTTTAGAATGCCCGGTGGAATGCTGGTGGGATTTAGGATCATTATATCCCAAGGTGGCACGCCGGTAAGTCAGCGTCCCCCTAGCTCCTGTGCGCTTGCGCAGGTGTGCCGGGGCAGAATACGCGCCCCAAAAACTTTAGTATATCGCCGTCCCTTAGGCGTGCCAGAGCAGAACTAGCTCATGCGCATATGTGCGTTCAATGTGCGCAGACGCACCAGGACAGAGCTCACGCAGGTGCACCTGCTTACTGCTAGTCCATGGCCCTATTGCCGCAAGCACTTAAGAAGGGGCTCACGCAGGCGCACAAATACACAGCTGGCTAGCGCAATATTAGACATCTAGGTAGTTCAACTATATCATAGGACGGACAATAAGTAAGAAGACATACAGTGTTTTATAATGATATATAACTGGGGGAGTTATCAAATAGACAATGGTCTGTCTCAACACTCTAAGTTAACTTGTCAAATAGCAGAGGTAGACATCAACAAAGTGATAATTTTAATTACACCTTAATATATCCCTCGCCGACAGTCCCACTAGCTATATGGAGAAAACTCTGGTGATTATGTATGTGCGTATCACTGTTTAACGGCCTAAGTGTGCGACTACCTTACAGTCCAAAACCATTCAACTCTTATGGTCACAATAGGACTGGGGCACCCCCCAGGGGACGGGGGGATGCCCCTTTGTTCCATGCGACTGCCATTGCATATGTTAAATGCCTTCTTCATCCTACCGGTAGGAGGAGGCGATTTGCCATGTACATCTGACCAAAAAGGGGAGGGGTGTGAAGAGACCCATCCCTGGGTCCCCCACTCCCTCAAGGGGTTACCATTCACACCACCCGAAACCCCTAGCTATAGTGAGATCGCACAATGATAAAAAATAAAATAATTTATCGCCAATAAAGTAAATAGACTGTCTCGGGGGATTGGTGTGTATACACTTGTTGATACCTATTTTCTGTATAGACAAAGAACAAAATTACCCAGTTGGTAATGGTTCTAATAGCACTCAAATTATTGTCATTATAGTCCAATTGTGTGGTCATGTTATAGATACCAAAGCCCAACCAGTCGATTGTAAGGGAGAATTCTGTCACTGTGACCCTGCCCACCAGACGTCCACTCTGGGTCCAATCTGTTAAAATAAAGACATATATTAGTGTCTATAATCATAACAAAACGGTTAGGCACAATACTTTATTTGACATTGTGTAGTACTCGGTATGAAAAAGTAAGAATTAGTCTTACCGGTAATGATGTTTACAGGAGTCCGACATGACAGCACTACATGGAGGTTGTCTCCCCCGCCCACTATTGGGACAGGAAACAGAGAGGTTAAAAGCTCCCCCCCCACCCACCTTCACCAGTGTTTTATAGATTATCACACAATAATGGGTATCATAGCACAAAAGAAACAAATTAACTAATAGGGAGGGAACTACCAGTGCTGTCATGTCGGACTCCTGGAAACATCATTACCGGTAAGACTAATTCTTACTTTCCAGGACGTCCTCCATGACAGCACTACATGGAGTAGGAATACCAAATTAATCCAATAACTAGGGAGGGACCGCAGCCTGAAGAACTTTCCGCCCAAAAGACTGGTCAACATTCCCTGACACATTTAATCTGTAATGCTTACAAAAGGTTTGGGAGCTTGCCCAGGTGGCCGCCTTACATATCTGTTCGATAGAAGCATTCGCATGCTCGGCCCATGAAGCCGAGACTGCTCTTGTAGAATGAGCCCTAACCTCTTGGGGACAGGGGAGCTCCTGGCTCTGATAGGCTTCTTTAATGACTATTTTAATCCATCTTGCCAATGTCGCTTTAGAAGCTTTCTTGCCTTTATTGCGGCCTGAGAATTGAACAAAGAGATTTGAGTCCAGTCTAAAAGTACTGGTAACGTCTAAGTAGGAAAGGAGGGAACGTCTGACGTCTAGAAGGTGGAGCTCTTTCTCCCTTTCGGTCTTTGGATCTGTGTAGAAGGTTGGTAGTACAATTTCCTGGTTCCGGTAAAAGGAAGAAACTACCTTAGGTATAAAGGACGGGTCTAGCCTTAATATGACCCTATCTTCACAGATTGTAAGGTACGGCTCACGGATGGTGAGGGCCTGGATCTCCCCTAGCCTACGGGCTGATGTGATAGCTACTAAAAACATCATTTTTAAGGTTAGGTTTCTTAAGCTACTCTTGTGTAGGGGTTCAAAGGGTGGTTTTGTTAAGGCATTAAGCACTAGCGACAAGTCCCAAGGTGGAACCGGAGATCTTAGTGCTGGTCTAATCCGCGTGGTTGCCTTTAAGAACCTGCTTACCCATCGATTTTCTGACAGAGAGTAATTTAGAAACCAACTCAAGGCTGCAGTTTGCACCTTGAGGGTACTGGGTGTCACGTACCGGCAGGACAGGTAGTGGATCCCCTGGACCAGAGAGGCGATGGCACGGGTTGTACTAAAGGACCGGTTCTAAGCAGTTACTGGTCTTCACCAGAGCCCGCCGCAAGGCGGGATGGATTTGCTGCGGCGGTAACTACCAGGTCGTGTCCCCTAGTAACAACTCGACCTCTCTGGCAGCTGATAAGGCGTGGTACACAGGGAGAAGGCAAGAGCGTAGTCGGACGTAGCAGAGGTCAGGGCAGGCGGCAAAGGTTCTAAGGCGAGTAGACGGTAGCAACGGGTTCGGCAACAGGCGAGGCAAACAAACACTGTGGAACGCTTTCTCTGAGGCACAAGGCACAAAGATCCGGCAGGAAGCTGTGGGAGGAGAAGGTATAAATGGGCAGTGCACAGGTGCAGCCTAATTAAGTCAGCACTGCTTCTCACAAACCTTAACCCTTAATATCCCTTTTGGACCAGGCACCAATCACTGGTGCACTGGCCCTTTGAATCTAAGAGTCCCGGCGCACGCGCGCCCTAGAGAGCGAGGACGCACACGCCGAGACACTGGAGTGCTGCCTGAGGGCATACGCTGTGAGCGCTCCGCGGCCAGCAGGGGACCCGGAGCAATCAGCGTAACAGTACCCCCCCTTTGGTCTCCCTCTCTTTTTGGTACCGAAGAACTTGCGGATGAGACTGCGGTCCAGGATGTTCTCCTCCGGCTCCCATGACCTCTCCTCAGGACCGCAGCCCTCCCAGTCGACCAAAAAAAATCTTTTTCCCCGGGAGATCTTGGTCGCCAAGACCTCCTTGACAGAGAATATATCGGAGGTACCGGCGACAGGGGTGGGAGAAACAAGCTTGGGAGAAAAACGGTTAAAGACAGCAGGTTTAAGAAGGGAGACATGGAAGGAGTTATGGATTCGGAGGGAGGGAGGAAGATGGAGCTGATAAGAAACTTGATTGATACGACTCTTGATTTTATAGGGTCCCAAGAAACGAGGGCCCAACTTGTAACTTGGGACCCTAAATCGGATGTACCTAGAGGAGAGCCACACCTTGTCACCCGGGCGAAATTCCGGAGGAGGTCTGCGTCTCTTGTCAGCTTGAACCTTCATACGGGCGGAAGCCTTGAGGAGAGCAGCGTGGGTTTCTCGCCAGATGGAGGAAAAATCCTGTACAAGACTGTCCACGGCAGGTACAGAAGAAGGAGTGGGAGACTGCGGCAGAGGTGGAAGAGGATGACGGCCAAAAACGACAAAGAAAGGAGACTTGTTAGAGGCAGAGGATTGTTTGTAGTTGTAGGAGAACTCCGCCCAGGGAAGTAGATCAGCCCAGTCGTCATGGCGTGAGGATACAAAGTGACGCAGATAGTCACCCAAAATTTGGTTCACCCGTTCTACTTGGCCGTTAGACTGAGGATGGTACGAAGAAGAAAAGTCCAATTTGATCCCGAGCTGAGCACATAGAGCCCTCCAGAATTTGGAGACGAATTGTACCCCACGATCCGAGACAATATGTTTGGGAAGGCCATGGAGACGGAAGATGTGTTGGAAAAATTGTTTGGCCAACATGGGTGCAGAGGGTAGACCGGGCAGGGGTACAAAGTGAGCCATCTTGGAAAAGCGATCCACCACGACCCAAATAACGGACTTGCCATGGGAGGAGGGAAGATCTGTAATAAAGTCCATGGCGATGTGAGACCAGGGAACTTCAGGAATGGGTAGAGGCAAGAGGAGACCCGCTGGTTTCTGGCGAGGCGATTTATCCCGGGCGCAAATCATACAGGCCTGGACGAAGTCCGAGACATCTTTCTCTAGAGAAGACCACCAGTACCTTTGGGAGATTAGTTGGAGAGACTTTTGCACCCCTGGATGACCGGCAAAGGGGGAGGCGTGGCCCCACTTGAGAATTCGCAGCCGCTGACGTGGGGGTACGTAGGATTTGCCAGGAGGACGAAGGCGCAGGTCCACGGGAGCGACTGTTATAAGGCGTTCTGGAGGGATAATATATCGAGGTGTTAACTCGTCGCCCACCACATCAGAGGAGCGAGACAGAGCATCTGCCCTAATGTTCTTACAACCTGGACGGAAATGGATCTCAAAATTAAAGCGGGCGAAGAACAGAGACCAACGAGCCTGACGGGGATTTAATCTCTGAGCAGACTGGAGATAAGCCAGGTTCTTGTGGTCCGTGAAGATGTACACAGGATGTGTGGCGCCCTCGAGTAAATGTCTCCATTCCTCCAGTGCCAATTTAATAGCCAGCAGTTCCCTGTCCCCAATGGAGTAATTTCTCTCTGCGGAAGAGAATGTTTTAGAAAAGAAGCCACAAGTAGAAGTCTTGCCCCGGGAAGACTTCTGGGTGAGGACAGCTCTGGCTCCCACCGAGGAGGCATCCACTTCAAGAGAGAAAGGCTTGGTGGAATCTGGTCTAGAGAGAACGGGTGCAGAGGCAAAGGCGCATTTCAGGGACTGGAAGGCTTCCTCGGCTTGGGAAGGCCAGGATTTGGGGTTAGCTCCTTTTCTTGTGAGGGCCACGATAGGAGCTACCAGAGGGGAATAGTGAGGGATGAATTGCCTGTAGTAATTCGCAAAGCCCAGAAATCTTTGTATGGCTCGGAGACCAGAGGGGCGTGGCCAATCCAGAACTGCCGAGAGCTTGGCTGGGTCCATTTGAAGTCCTTGGGCTGAGATAATGTATCCCAGGAAAGGCAGGGAGGTCCGTTCAAAAAGACATTTTTCAAGTTTAGCGTACAGGCGATTTCTTCTAAGACGAGTAAGAACTTGTTGCACATGGACCCTGTGTTGATCTAAATTGGAGGAAAAGATCAGGATATCATCCAGGTATACGACCACGCAGGTGTAAAGTAAGTCCCTGAAAATATCATTGACGAATTCCTGGAAGACAGCAGGTGCGTTGCAGAGGCCGAAGGGCATCACCAAATACTCAAAATGGCCATCCCTTGTGTTAAAGGCGGTCTTCCATTCGTCTCCTTCCCGGATACGGATCAGATTATAGGCCCCTCGAAGGTCCAATTTTGTGAAGATCTTAGCCCCTCGGAGACGATCAAATAGCTCAGAGATTAGAGGCAGAGGGTAACGGTTCTTGATGGTAATTTTATTAAGACCTCTGTAGTCAATGCAGGGGCGGAGGGAGCCGTCTTTTTTTGTCACGAAGAAAAAACCGTCCCCAGCAGGAGAAGAAGATTTTCTTATGAATCCTCTCTGTAGGTTCTCACGTATATAGTCGGACATGGCAAGAGTCTCAGGAGGTGAGAGAGGATAAATTCTGCCCCGAGGTGGAGTAGAACCGGGTATCAGGTCGATCGGGCAATCATAGGATCGGTGAGGAGGAAGGACCTCAGCTTGTTTCTTGCAGAAGACATCCGCGAAGGAATGGTATGGCTTGGGCAGCCCAGAAGGCGGAGAAACTTGCGGGTTCTGTTTGACCAGAGCAGGCTTGAGACAGCGGTCCGAACAGGAGGAACCCCAACGCAGGATCTCACCAGTGGACCAATTCAGGACAGGACTATGACGTTGAAGCCACGGCAGACCCAGGAGGAGTTCAGAGGAACAGAAGGGAAGGACAAAGAACTCTATAGTCTCGGTATGAAATATTCCGATGTCCATCTGCAGAGGCTGGGTACGGAACTGTACGGTGGCAGAGAGTCTCTCACCGTTAACAGTAGAGATGAAAAACGGCTTGGATAGACGGATTACTGGAATACGGTACTTATCAACCAAGGAGGCGTGAATGAAGTTGCCAGCTGAACCGGAATCCAAGAAGGCGGCTGCGGAGAAAGAGGACTTGGAAGAGATGATCAACTGCACGGGTATGATGAGACGTGGAGAGGAAGAATCCACACCTAGCAACGCCTCTCCCACGTTTACTAGGTGCGAGCGTTTCCCGAACGCGGTGGACGGAGAGGACAATCTCTAAGGAAGTGCTCGGTACTGGCACAGTACAGACACAGGTTCTCGTTTCTGCGGCGGCTTCGTTCTTGCGGAGTCAGGCGTGACCGATCCACCTGCATGGCTTCCACGGCGGAAAGCCCAGTAGCGGGTTGAGGTGGACGCAGAAAAATGGGAGCCAGACGAGGAAAGCGTCTAGGACGAGCTTTTTCCTTTTCAAGGAGGAGTTCCTCTTGTCTTTCGGCAAAACGTTTGTCTATCCTAGTGGCCAGCAAGATGAGGTCACTAAGAGTGGAAGGAAGCTCACGTGCAGCCAGAACGTCCTTTACTTCACTATTAAGTCCCTTCTTGAAGGTGGCGCAAAGGGCTTCATTGTTCCAGTTCAGCTCAGAGGCCAGGGTGCGGAACTGAATGGCATAGTCACCCACGGAAGAACCTCCTTGGGTCAAATTTAGTAAGGCAGTCTCTGCGGAGGTAACCCGGGCAGGCTCCTCAAAAACATTCCGGAACTCTAGGCAGAAGCTCTGGACGGAAGCGGTGGCAGGATCTGCGCGGTCCCATAGTGGTGTAGCCCAGGCCAGGGCCTTCCCGGACAGCAAACTGAGAATAAAGGCTACCTTGGCTCGCTCAGAAGGAAACTGGTCGGACAGAAGCTCGAGGTGGAGAGAGCACTGCGACAAGAACCCACGGCACTGCTTAGGATCTCCGTCATATTTGTCTGGTAGGGACAAACTGATTCTGGAACCGGTGGCAACTGCAGGCGGAGGTGATGCAGCAGGAGCAGACGGAGGAGCTGGCTGTTGCTGAGAAGGCAGGAGCTGCTGCAACATGGCGGTCAGCTGGGCCAGCTGTTGACCCTGCTGGGCCACAATAGTAGTGAGGTCCGCTAGGCTTGGCAGGGGAACATCAGCGGGATCCATGGCCGGATCTTACTGTCACGTACCGGCAGGACAGGTAGTGGATCCCCTGGACCAGAGAGGCGATGGCGCGGGTTGTACTAAAGGACCGGTTCTAAGCAGTTACTGGTCTTCACCAGAGCCCGCCGCAAGGCGGGATGGATTTGCTGCGGCGGTAACTACCAGGTCGTGTCCCCTAGTAACAACTCGACCTCTCTGGCAGCTGATAAGGCGTGGTACACAGGGAGAAGGCAAGAACGTAGTCGGACATAGCAGAGGTCAGGGCAGGCGGCAAAGGTTCTAAGGCGAGTAGACGGTAGCAACGGGTTCGGCAACAGGCGACGCAAACAAACACTGTGGAACGCTTTCTCTGAGGCACAAGGCACAAAGATCCGGCAGGAAGCTGTGGGAGGAGAAGGTATAAATGGGCAGTGCACAGGTGCAGCCTAATTAAGTCAGCACTGCCTCTCACAAACCTTAACCCTTAATATCCCTTTTGGACCAGGCACCAATCACTGGTGCACTGGCCCTTTGAATCTAAGAGTCCCGGCGCACGCGCGCCCTAGAGAGCGAGGACGCACACGCCGAGACACTGGAGTGCTGCCTGAGGGCATACGCTGTGAGCGCTCCGCGGCCAGCAGGGGACCCGGAGCGCTCAGCGTAACACTGGGCCTAAGACCCATGTTGAATCCTTCTTGGAGGAAATCAAGAATATCTCCCAGACTCGGGAGTAGGGGATTCTTCCCTCTCAGTGTCATCCAGGAGCAGAATTTCTTCCAGATTTTATTATAAATCGCCGATGTCACCTGCTTATGGCCTCTCTGAATAGTGGCTATTACTTCGTTCGAGAACCCCTGTAATTTTAACAAGTCCCTTTCAGAAGCCACGCTGTTAACTTCAGCTTGTTTATTTCCGGATTCCAGATTGGACCCTGATGCAGCAGGTCTGGTCTGAGAGGGAGAGGAATCGGTTCTTCTTGACTCAGAGAGGACAAGACCGGGAACCAGGCTTGTTTCGGCCAAAAAGGAGCTATGAAGATCACCTTGGACGATTCCCTGCTGATTTTTCTTAGGGCTACTGAAATCAGGGGGAAAGGAGGAAACGCATACGCTAGCTTCATGTCCCAGGACTGGGATAAAGCGTCTACTGCTGTGGGATGATCGGCAGGGTTCCGGGAGAAGAAGGAGGTTGTTTGAGCATTCTCCCTTGAAGCAAAGAGGTCGATTTCTGGGTACCCCCATGAAGCTGTCAATTCTAGAAACACCTGTCTGTTCAGAGTCCACTCGTTTGGATCTATAAGGTGTCTGCTGAGGAAAACTGCCGACTGGTTTCTTGAACCCTGTAGGTGTACTGCAGAGATTGATAGCACATTCTCCTCGGCCCAGGAAAAATTTTTGTTTGTTAGACTCTGGAGAAGAGGGTATCTTGTACCCCCCTGATGTTTGAGGAAAGAGACCGCTGTCATGTTGTCTGATAGGACTCGTAACAGAGATCCTGACTCTGTTTGAGAGTCTCCCACACGGCCTGAAGCTCTCTGAAGTTTGAAGACCTGTTCTTTATGGTCTGACTCCAAGTTCCTTGGTAGTAGTAGATTCCAACCTTTGTACCCCAACCCTGTTGGCTGGCATCTGTAGTTACTACGACGTATGGACTTAGATTCCAGGAGACGCCCTTTGACAGGTTGCTTGATGTCTGCCACCAATCCAGGGATCTCCGAGCATGCTCCTTTATCAGGATCTTCCGGTCTATGGATCGGTGGTCCCCGTCCCAGACAGACAGGATCATCTTCTGTAGGATCCTCGTGTGATGCTGACTCCACGGTACCGTAAATATGCAAGAAGTCATCAGGCCCAGGACGCTCATGGCGTTTCGGATGGTGCACACGGATTTTCCCTGAAACGTTTTCAATTTCCTGACAAGGTTCTGCTGCTTTTGAGGTGGAAGGAAAGACCTCTGTAGGTTCGAATCTAGCAGCGTTCCCGGGAAGATCTTTCTGGTCTCTGGTACTAGGTCCGACTTTTCCCAATTTATTATCCAGCCGAGATCCTGTAAGAGGGATATTGTTGTCTGTGTATGTGCCGCTAGAACTGGAGCAGAGTCTGCGGTTAGGAGAAGATCGTCTAGATAGGGTACAATCTTTATTCCCTTCAGTCTGAGAAAGGCCACTATCTCTATGACTAACTTTGTAAACACCCGGGGGGCTGTTGAAATCCCAAAGGGCAGGCACTGAAACTGATAATGGTTTACTTTCCCTGCTTCCCTTTCCGCGAACCGTAGGAATTTTTGGTGGTCCGGATGTATTGGTACATGGTAATATGCATCTTTTAAGTCCAAGGTGCACATTACCGCTCCCTGAGAAATGAGGGGTGTTGTCGATCTTATCGATTCCATCTTGAAACGACGGTACTTTATGAAGACGTTTAGGGGCTTTAAGTTGATTATGGTTCTGAATGAACCGTCTGGCTTTTTGACCAGGAATAACCTTGAATAGAAGCCCCTGCCTTCCTGACCCGCAGGGACGCGAGTCACTGCACCCAGCTTCTTTAATTTTGTGACGTCTTTTAAATGATTTTCCTGAGGTGTACCTCCTCCGTACCCTGTCAGCACAAATTTGTGTTGCGGAACAGACATAAACTCTATCCTGTATCCCTCCTGAATAATTTGGAGCACCCAAGGGTTCTGGGTTATTTGGCTCCATGCTGGGAGAAAAGATCTTAATCTTCCCCCGACTGGCCTGGCGTCATTGTTTGTCTTGGGAAGTGTTGGGGTTAAGCAGAAATCCTCTGCCCTTACCCCCTTTAGGATAGGACCATCTTCCCGATTTACCCTTATCTTTATACGTTTGGTTCCGTTTTTCCGAAAAAAATGTGTCTTCCTAGTTTTTGTTTCAGGAAACCCTATCTTTTTATCTGAGGCCTTTTCAAGAATTTTGTCCAGGCTAGGGCCAAACACATATGATCCTGAAAATGGAATTGCGCATAGTTTATTTTTTGAGGTGAGATCACCAGACCAGTTCTTTAACCACAAAGCTCTTCTTGCGGTGTTTAGAAGGGCCCCACTTTTGGCTGCGAACCTGACTGACTCAGCCGAGGAGTCCGCTGTAAAGGCCGTTGCCATCTTCAGGAGTGGGATAGCCTCCAAGATGTCCTCCCTGGGAGTTTCCATTGACAAGTGATTCTCCAGCTGAGATAACCACAATAGTAAGGACCTAGCCACAGATGTGGCTGCAACGTTAGTGGAAATCAAGGCCACAGAAGCCTCCCAAGATTTTCTCAGGAGACCGTCGGCCTTGCAGTCCATGTGGTCTTTCAGCTGGGAGGAGTCCTCGAATGGGATTGCTGTTTTCTTAGCTACCCTGGCGACCGGGGCGTCTATCTTTGGGATTTCCTCCCATAGTTTAGTGTCCTCTTTGTCAAAGGATAGACAACTTTTGAATTCTCTGGGAATAACTAGCCTCTTTTCCACATCTTCCCACTCATCCAGAATCATCTGTTTTAGGCTGGAATTCAAAGGAAAAACTTTTTTCCGTTTAGTAATCAGGCCTGCAAACATTTCCTCCTGAATGGACCTCTTAGTTGGTTCGTCTGGGATATCCATGGTCTGTCTAAACGCAGTCAGAAGGGAATCCATATCCTCAGATGAGAAACAGTATTTGCGTTTCTCCTCGTGGGATAAGGAAGGTAAAGACTCTTCTTCCTCCTCCTCTCCTGAATATTCCATCTCTATAACCTCTGGGTCTGATTCCAAGGCTTCCCTAGGTCTTTTTATCCCAGTGGTCTGCTCAGCCACCTTAGGCGTTATTAAGGAGGAAACTGATGCTTTAACCTCTTCTTTAATGATGGCTCTAAGGTCTGTTAAAAGGGACGACTGTTCCTCTTTCATCATTTTGTTAATGCAATCCGCACAAAGTTTCTTTGTATACGACTCCTGAAGCCTTTTGCTGCAGATAGCGCATCTCTTAGGCTTCTTTTTAGCATCCACCTTTAAGGTAGGCTCTTTTTCCCCCAAGGAGACATGATGATAGAAACAGGCTATAATGCTTGCTAAACCTATCACCGTAGACCACCCTGCAGTGCTGGGCTTACTCACATGTCCCTGGGCAGGAGGGTCTGGGGACTGCTCTCTCATACTGGATGACTCCATGACTTGAGGGACTCACACTCAACCCAACCAGACTTTAAATGCCACTGGCACTTACCCCTCCTGACGTGGATGCTCCTCCCATTCCTTCCGGTCACTGCAGGGGTTCCGGATGGGACGCAAGGCCCAAACGCTAGGCCTCTAGCGTCCCTCGCCGCGGGGATCTAACACAGGGCGCCGCCATGCTGGATCCGGTGTCGGAGGTTACGCACATGCGCACTCCTTCACCGGCGCCTTGACGTCACTTCCGGATCAGCGCCGAAGTCGGAAGTAAAAGAAAAAGGCGCTCCGGCTCCCGCGTCTCCCCTGGAGAGAGCATCCTGCAGCCCAGAGCCCCAGCGGGGTTGCGGCTACCATTCCCCAGCCCCTGCGAACCACCTTGCCAGCAGTGAGCCGCATGACCCACAGGTACTGGAGGGGCTGGGAGGCTAAGGGACCCCAGCTTAAGGGTTTTAGCCTGGCGAGAAAAAATGGAAAAATAGAAAAAAGGGTTTAAAAAAGGGTCTGAAGAGAGACCCTCTCTCTGCCCTGTCCATTATTGGGACAGGAAAAAACACTGGTGAAGGTGGGTGGGGGGGGAGCTTTTAACCTCTCTGTTTCCTGTCCCAAAAGTGGGCGGGGGAGACAACCTCCATGTAGTGCTGTCATGGAGGACGTCCTGGAAACACAATATTCCTTCTGGATCAGTAGAGCGTGCCAATCCTGAAGTCCCTATTCAAACTGTTCGGTTTGAGCGTTTGGAGTTCAAAAATCCATTTTAACTCAAGTCTCTTAAGTTTCTTTTCCCTATCTCCTCCCCTTCTCTGGTGGGGTATACCGTGTAAGATACGGAAGCGAAGTTGTGCCACATTATGCTTGAACTTCAGAAAGTGTTCCGGTACTGGTGGCTCAATTTTTGGTGGGTCCTTATTCTTTTTTCCTGAGAGCAATTTACATATCTGGTAGCGGTGCTGGTTTAGTCTATTTCTCATTTCCTGTGTTGTTTCGCCCACATAGAGTAGCCCACATGGGCACTGCAGAATATATATTACGTACTCCGACTTACAAGTATAGTATCTTTTAATAGGGTACTTTTTCCCAGTTCTATAGGGTGTGACACTATCTCCCTTAAGCATACCATTTCAGTTACAGCAGCTCAAGCATGGGTAGCAGCCTTTCTTTTTGATCCTAGGTCAGGCATGTCCAAACTGCGGCCCTCCAGCTGTTGCAAAACTACAACTCCCAGCATGCCTGGATAGCTTACAGCTATTAGAGCATGCAGGGAGTTGTAGTTTTGCAACAGCTGGAGGGCCGCAGTTTGGACATGCCTGTCCTAGGTCCCTTGTAACATTTAGTGTCAGCCCTTCTTAATCTGTTCCCCAGATTCCGTGATCTCCTTTAGGACAAAAGTGGTGCTGATTGAAATTCTGCTATTCCCGGGAACCTTTCTCTTAAAATGTGCCAGTTGGATTTGAGAACTTGTGCAATACGTCTACTCTGGGTGGTGTGTGTAGAGACGAACGGTATCCTCTTTTTCTTGTCTGTTACACGTTTTGGGCCCAATAGCTCTTTTCTCTGACATTTTTGCATCCTCTCTTTATGTCTATTGACCAAGCTTCTGGGATACCCTCTCTCATAAAACTAATCTGTCATCATCTGTGATAATACGTTTCACTCTTAAGAGTTGGCTGTACGGTAATGACTCCTTCATGAAGTCAGGATGGTCACTCTGAAATAAAAGCATGGTATTCCTATCTGTGGGTTTAACAAACAGGGCAGTCTTTAACTGGCACCCAGCACTTTAGATTGTCGTATCCAGAAATTGTAACTGTGTCTGTGAAAATACTAGGGTAAACTGTAGTTCCTCATGGATAGAGTTGATGGACTTCATGAAGTCCATCAATTCTTCCAGTGTGCCCTTCCAAAGGAAAAAAATTTCATCTATATACCTCATCCAGCCAACCACATGTTTAGTGGCTGGATGGGTATATAGTCAGTTCTTCAAATCTACTCATGAAAACGTTTGCATATGTTGGGGCCACATTGGACCCCATAGCGGTCCCGCACCTTTGAATGTAATAGGAGTCTTCAAATAAAAAATAATTACAGGTCAGGACTATCTCCAATAATAATAATATGAAGTGTGACTTCTCGTCCTCTATTCCATCCCTAGTCAGGGCCCACTCAACAGCCTCTAGTCCCTTAGTGTGATCTATGCTTTTGTACAAGCTTACCACATCAAACGAGACCAGGTAATCCCCTTCACTGTAATCAATCTGTTGTAGTCTCTGTAAAAAGTCCGTCGTGTCCTGGACATATGATTTAGCAGATGTAGCATAGTTCCTCAGAAATTTTTCAAGGAAGTTCGCTGGTGAAGAAAAAACAGACCCTATCCCAGACACTATAGGTCGCCTAGGGGGATCCATGAGGTCCTTATGAATTTTCGGTAGAGTATATAGTATGGGTGTTCTGTCAGTAGATATTCATGTAGTTTTCCGTCAATTAAATTAGTAGCATAGGCATCATCAACTAACAGTTTGAACTTCCTCATTATAGCAAATTTAGGGTCAGAGTCAACTCTACGATAAACGTCAGTGTCACCCAGGTTTTGAGAAATTTCTGCCTTATACTTCTCAGTATCCATTATTACAGTGGCTCCACCTTTATCTGCCTTTTTGATTGTAATATCTTTTCTTGTGCAAAGACCGCGTAGAATTTTACATTCCTCTTGTGTCATGTTATTACTGACCTCCTGTTGTTTGTTCTGTTGTTTAATATGCTCAATCCCTTTCCTAACCAGGTCTATGTATGTGTCTATTGCATGGTTAAATACTAGGGGTTTGAACTCACTGTGTAGGTAAAGGCCCATATCTTTTAATCTGATCATATTAAGAGCTCTGGATGGATCCTTTACCAGTGAATCGGAGTTATCACTATTTTCAGAGAACACCCGTAACGTAATACGTCTAAAGAATTTTTGTAAGTCTATTTCACAATCAAACCAGTCAGTATCCATAGTTGGACAGAAAGAAAGTCCCCTTTCTAAAATAAAGAGTTCAGTAGGGGTTAAAACACTGGATGAAATATTTACCACTAGATTTTTTTTCTCCATTGCTAAGTCCATTGATTCTATTTCTCCTGATGATTCAGGCGTGTTTTCAAGTCCAATGGTGGTTTCCTGGAACGTGTCACCCGTGTGTTGTCTTTTCCGTTTCCTGTGATGCCTTCATCCCCCTCTTCTGGTGGATCTTTTCTTTCCTGTATTTTCCTTGTTCCTCTGCTTAGGTGGTTTCCCCTGTTTTTGTTGTCTTCTCCTCTGTGGTCTTTCATTTTGGTAGGGCCCATAGATGTCGCCTTTTAAGTAGTCATCCTGGTCTCGGAACCACTTCTGTCTTTTAGACTTCTCTATATCCAGTCTGTATCCCTGTAGGTATTTCTGTTTGTTCCTTTATTTCACTGTATTCTTGAGTCGTCATGAGGGTCTTGAGTTATAGTTCTAATCCTTCCGTTTTTTTATGCTCGAGCAGTTCTTTTTAGAGATATTCCATGTTAAGTAACATCAAGTCCATTGAATATCTGTTTGAGATCTGTGCAAACGTCTTACAAAATTCAGTTTTTAGATAGTAGAATAGGCCTCAGATGTGACCTAAGTCCCCGTGGAATTCTCTCTGCTTTATAGTATTCTCTCAGAGTGAATATATGCAGTTCATAATTAATGTATTGCTTCATCTCATTCTCCCACTTCTTTCTAATCAAATCCTTTGTCGGTCTGCTCGGTCTGCTCGGGAATGATCCATCTCCCTCTGCTCCTTCCAGAATCCTTGTAACTTCTTCATCGAGCAAACTGATTTATTTGATGAATCCATTGTAAAACTCCCACTAAGGTCACTTCAACAAACATCCGTTGTGATACCCTGTGCAAGCTACCAGACTGCAATCAACATAACGGTATAGTAGGAGTAGCAGCAAAAAGGGGTATACTAGCCTTATATGTGGTGGTGCACGCGGTGTTAGACACAAGTCCGTAGCGTCCCTCCAAGCAGGCATCCATAAATCAATGAAACCACAGCACTCTCTGGTCTCTTTTTGTATCCTTTATTCCATCAAATTCATGCAACGTTTCGACCAGAGCGGTCTTTTTCAAGCAACTGACAATAACTCATTGCCAGGCTTAAATATCCTTGTAGGAGGGGCTACCACACATGTCATGCTCAAAACCCGGGCATGGTACAAAAAAGTTGCGGTCTACTTGGTACAGGTTGCCTTGTACAACTCTTTTGTGCTGTTCTGGAGTGCTGGCAACACAGGGAAATTCCTCCAGTTCTATGAGGCAGTCTTCAAGGCCCTGATCTTTTCTGACCGGGAAAGATCAGGCTGGAGTACCTCGGGAACTGGAGGTGCCCGGATCATCCTTGGCCAACACTTTCCAGGTGTGCTCCACCATACTGGAAAGAAGGGACGGACCCAACAAAGGTGCAGAGTGTGTCACAGGAGGGGGATATGAAAGGACACCACCACTCAGTGTGACACGTGCCCCGATCATCCGGGCCTCCGCATTATTGGTTGCTTCAGAGAGTACCACACTTCCATGGAGTACTACATTTATAATCCCCTTCAACAATTTTAATTTCATTTAGCCACTAATAATTTAAAAAAAAACTATGGTTCTCTGACTTGAGACACTAAAACAAAAAATAGTTTTTTATTAAAAATATTATTTTGTAAAACTAAAATAATAAAAAAGTAGACATATTAGGTATGGCCGCGTCCGTAAGAATCTGCTCTATAAAAGTCCCCCATGACCTAACCCCTCAGATGAACACAGTCAAAAAATTAAATAAAAACGGTGCAAAAAAAGGTATTTTTTTCACCTTACATCACAAAAAGTGTAATAGCAAGCGATCAAAAAGTCAAAAGCCCCCCAAAATAGTGCCAAAAAAACCATCCTCTCATCCCGCAAAAAATTAGCCTCTACCTAAGATAATCGGCTAAAAACGAAAAAAAAAAACGGACTCTTAGACTATGGAGATACTAAAAACTTCTTTTTGTTTATATAAAGATAATGTAGTGTAAAACCTAAATAAATTTGAAAAAAGTAGACAAATTAGGTATCATCGCCTCGGTAAGAATCTGCTCTATAAAAATACCCCATGACCTAACCCCTCAGATGAACACGGTAAAAAAAAAAAGAAACTGTGCCAGATATTTTTGGGCAAATTTTCTATTTTAATCCGTTTTTTCCAGTGACAAAGCCAGGTTTAACAGCCAAACAAAACATAATATTTATTACCCTGATTCTGCAGTTTACAGGAACACCCCATATGTGGTCGTAAACTGCTGTATGACCAAACGGCAGGGCGCAGAAGGAAAAGAACTCTGTATGGTTTCTGGAAGGCAGATTTTGATGTCCTTTTTTTGGGCACCGTGTCCCATTTGAAGAACACCTGATGCACTTCTAGAGTAGAAACTCCAGAAAAAAGACCCCATCTAAGAAAAGACATCCCTAAAGGTATTCAAAACTGATTTTACAAACATTATTAACCCTTTAGGTGTTCCTCAACAGTTTATGGCAAATGGAGATGACATTTCAGAATTTCAATTTTTGGTAACCTTGCCTAAAATTGTCCCAAAAAAAATGCCTTATACCATTTCCAAAATGGGGTTACGTTTATGGAGTTTCTACTCTAGGGGTGCATCAGGGGGGCTTCAAATGGGACATTGTGTAAATAAACTAGTCCAGAAAAATCTGCCTTCCAAAAAAACCACACGGCGCTCCTTTCCCTCTACGCCCTACCGTGTGCCCGTACAGTAGTTTACGGACACATGTGGGTTATTTCTGCAAATTACAGAATCAGGGCAATAAATATAGATTTTTGTTTGGCTGTTAGCCCTTGCTTTGTTACTAGAAAAAAATTGATTAAAATGGAAAATTTGCCCAAAAATATAAATTCTGAAATTTCATCTCCATTTGCCATTAACTCTTGTGGAACACCTAAAGGGTTAACAACGTTTGTAAAATCAGTTTTGAATACCTTGAGGGGTGGTGTAGTTTCTAGAATGCGGTCATTTTTGGGTGGTTTCTATTATGTAAGCGTCGCAAAGTGACTTCAGACCTGAACTTGTCCTTAAAAAGTGAGTTTTTGAAAATTTCTGAAACATTTCAAGATTTGCTTCTAAACTTGTAAGGCCTCATGCACATGACAGTATTTTTTCACGGTCCGCAAAAACGGGGTCCGTGATCCGTGACCGTTTTTTCGTCCTTGGGTCTTCCTTGATTTTTGGAGGATCCACGGACATGAAAAAAAAGTCGTTTTGGTGTCCGCCTGGCCGTGCGGAGCCAAACGGATCCGTCCTGAATTACAATGCAAGTCAATGGGGACGGATCCGTTTGACATTGACACAATATGGTGCAATTTCAAACGGATCCGTCCCCATTGACTTTCAATGTAAAGTCTGGAGTCCCTTTTATACCGATGGTATATTTTAACTTGAAGCGTCCCCATCACCATGGGAACGCCTCTATGTTAGAATATACTGTCGGATATGAGCTAGATCGTGAAACTCAGATCCGACAGTATATTCTAACACAGAGGCGTTCCCATGGTGATGGGGACGCTTCAGGATAGATTATACTGAAAAACTCTGTACATGACTGCCCCCTGCTGCCTGGCAGGTGCTGCCAGGTAGCAGGGGGCAGACCCCCCCCCCCCCCCCGTTTTTAACTCATTGCTGGCCAGTGCGGCCGCCCCCCTCCCTCCCCTGTAGTTAACTTGTTGGTAGCCAGCCCCCCCTCCCTCCCCTGTACCCTGTAGTTAACTCATTGGTGGCCAGTGGGCCCCCCTCCCTCCCCTGTAGTTAACTCATTGGTGGCCAGTGGGCCCCCCTCCCTCCCCTGTAGTTAACTTGTTGGTAGCCAGCCCCCCCTCCCTCCCCTGTAGTTAACTCATTGGTGTCCAGTGGGCCCCCCTCCCTCCGCTGTAGTTAACTCATTGGTGGCCAGTGGGCCCTCTCCCCTCCCTCCCCCTCCTAATTAAAATCTCCCCCCCTATCATTGGTGGCAGTGGAGAGTACCAATCGGAGTCTCAGCCCCCATGGGGCTCTGATCGGTAACCATGGCAACCGGGACGCTACTGCAGTTACTTAGCAATTTGTAGAAGCTTCATACTTACCTGCGAGCTGCGATGTCTGTGTCCGGCCGGGAGCTTCTCCTACTGGTAAGTGACAGATCATTAGGCAATGCACTGCACAGACCTGTCACTTACCAGTAGGAGGAGCTCCCGGCCGGTCACAGACATCGCAGCTCGCAGGTAAGTATGAAGCTTCTACAAATTGCTAAGTAACCATGGCAACCGGGACTGCAGTAGCGTCCCGGTTGCCATAGTTACCGATCGGAGCCCCAGCGATTACACTGGGACTCCGATCAGTACTCCGATCAGTACTCTCCACTGCCACCAATGATGGGGGGAGATTTTAATTAGGAGGGGGAGGGAGGGGAGAGGGCCCACTGGCCACCAACGAGTTATCTACAGCGAAGGGAGGGGGGCCCACTGGACACCAATGAGTTAACTACAGGGGAGGGAGGGGGGGCTGGCCAGGCAGCAGGGGGGCAGTCATGTACACAGTTTTTCAGTATATTCTAACCTGAAGCGTCCCCATCACCATGGGAACGCCTCTGTGTTAGAATATACTGTCGGATCTGAGTTTTCACGAAGTTAAAACTCACCTCTGAAAAAGCTTTTATGCAGACGGATCTTTCGGATCCGTCTGTATGAAAATAACCTACGGCCACGGATCACGGACACGGATGCCAATCTTGTGTGCATCTGTGTTCTTTCACGGACCCATTGACTTGAGTGGGTCCGTGAACCGTTGTCCGTCAAAAAAATAGGACAGGTCATATTTTTTTGACGGACAGGAAACACGGATCACGGTCTCGGCTGCAAAACGGTGTATTTTCCGATTTTTCCACCGACCCATCTCAGAATGGCCTGGATAAGTAAAAGTGTTTTAAAGGTGAAAATGAGCCCGGTCCTAAAGGGGTTAAAAGCTGCAGTTCACCCTAAAAAAACAAGCCCACATATAGCTCTATAGACCTATTGCAAATATAAAAGTTATGAATGTCAGAAAATGGCAAAGCAAAGTTTTGGGGTTTTTTTGCAGTAAAAAAAAAAAACTATACAAATTTGGTATCATTATAATTATATTGACCCACAGAATATGGGCATCATGTCATTTTTAGCACATAGTGAATGTTGTAATATCAAATTCAATACCCCAAAAACTTGGTTTGAATTGTGTGGTTTTTTTTTTCAATTTTACCCCACAAAAAATTTTTTCCCCGTTTTCCAAAAAATAAGCCTTTGTACAGCTATGTGAAAGGAAAATGTAATAAGTTATAGATGGCTCTTGGAATGTGGGGAGTTAAAAACAAAAATGGGCTATGTCTTTAAGGGGTTAATTAGACAAGCTTGCAATTTTGGATACAATGTCGAAACTTTTTAAGAAAATTTCCAATACACACTCTTTCAAGGGCCAATTCAGTTTTGAGGTGACTTTAAGAGGCTTCCTAATAGAAACCACCCATAAATGACCAAATTTTAGAAACTGCACACCTAATGTTCTTTAAAACTAGATTTAGAAACTATTAGAAATGTTTCATTTTCACAATGGACAAAAGGAGAAAATCACCCCACAATTTGCTGGCCATTTTGTCCTGAATACTGCATATGTGTTTGTAAATTGCTGTTTGGGCACACAGCAGGGTTCAGAACAAAAGGAGTGACAGATGGTTTTCGGAGGGCAGATTTTGCTGGAATGGTTTATGTGTGCCATGTTGAATTTGAGGAGACCCTGAGATACTCTTACAGTGGAAAGTGATTACATTTTGGAAACTACATCCCACAATACATTTTTTAAGAGGTGTCGTGAGTGTTTTGACCCCACAGGTGATTTTATAGAATTTAGAAATACCTATCCAAAGTCTCTATCCAGAGTCTGAAATGTTGCTTCCAGATGAGGTACCCTAGTTCTATGGAGGAAAAGCAAACCCTCAAACAATACTGTCTGGCACCACAAAATCATTGCAACTTAACCATTTCAACCCCGCTAGCTGAAACCCCCTTAATGACCAGGCCACTTTTTACACTTCTGCACTACACTACTTTCACCGTTTATTGCTCGGTCATGCAACTTACCACCCAAATGAATTTTACCTCCTTTTCTTCTCACTAATAGAGCTTTCATTTGGTGCTATTTCATTGCTGCTGACATTTTAACTTTTTTACACTTTCAGTTGTAAAATTTTGCAAAAAAAAACTACATATATATAAATTTTTCACTAAATTTATTGTTCTACATGTCTTTGATAAAAAAAATGTTTGGGTAAAAAAAATGGTTTGGGTAAAAGTTATAGCATTTACAAACTATGGTACAAAAATGTGAATTTCCGCTTTTTGAACCAGCTCTGACTTTCTGAGCACCTGTCATGTTTCCTGAGGTTCTACAATGCCCAGACAGTACAAACACCCCACAAATGACCCCATTTCGGAAAGTAGACATCCTAAGGTATTCACTGATGGGCATAGTGAGTTCATAGAACTTTTTATTTTTTGTCACAAGTTAGCGGAAAATGATGATGATTTTATTTTTATTTTTTCTTACAAAGTCTCATATTCCACTAACTTGTGATAAAAAATAAAAACTTCCACGAACTCACTATGCCCATCACAAAATATCTTGGCAAAAGACAACTCTTCCCATTTTTTTTTATACAAAGTTGGCATTTGACCAAGATATTTATCTCACCCAGCATGGGTATATGTAAAATGACACCCCAAAACACATTGCCCATTTTCTCCTGAGTACGGCGATACCAGATGTGTGACACTTTTCTGCAGCCTAGGTGGGCAAAGGGGCACACATTCCAAAGAGCACCTTTCGGATTTCACCCGTCATTTTTTACAGATTTTGATTTCAAACTACTTCGCATACATTAGGGCCCCTAAATTGCCAGGGCAGTATAACTAACCCACAAGTGACCCCATTTTGGAAAGAAGACACCCCAAGGTATTCCGTGAGGGGCATGGCGAGTTCCTAGAATTTTTTATTTTTTGTCACAAGTTAGTGGAGTATGAGACTTTCGTTAGAAAAAAAAAAAAAAAATCATCATTTTCCGCTAACTTGTGACAAACTTGTGGATTCCGTGAGGGGTATGGTGAGTTCATGTGAGATTTTATTTTTTGACACAAGTTAGTGGAATATGAGACTTAGTAAGAAAAAATATATATAATTCTGCTAACTTGAGCCAAAAAAAATGTCTGAATGGAGCCTTACAGGGGGTGATCAATGACAGGGAAGTGATCAGGAAGTCTATATGCGTGATCACCCCCTTGTCATTGATCACCCCCCTGTAAGGCTCCATTTAGACGTCCGTATGTGTTTTGCGGATCCGATCCATGTATCCGTGGATCCGTAAAAATCATACCGACGTCTGAATAGAGCCATACAGGGGGGGTGATCAATGAAAGGGGGTGATCAGGGAGTCTATATGGGGTGATCATGGGTGATCAGGGGTTCATAAGGGGTTAATAAGTGACAGGGGGGGTGTAGTGTAGTGGTGTTTGGTGGTACTTTACACAGCTACCTGTGTCCTCTGGTGGTCGATCCAAACAAAAGGGACCACCAGAGGACCAGGTAGCAGGTATATTAGACACTGTTATCAAAACAGCGTCTAATATACCTGTTAGGGGTTAAAAAAATCACATCTCCAGCCTGCCAGCGAGCGATCGCCGCTGGCAGGCTGGAGATCCACTCGCTTACCTTCCGTTCCTGTGAGCGCGCGCGCCTGTGTGCGCGCGTTCACAGGAAATCACGGCTCTCGCGAGATGACGTATATATGCGTGACTCTGCGCAGAGCTGCCACCTCCGGACCGCACATCTGCGTTAGGCGGTCCGGAGGTGGTTAAAGGCAAATGGAAGTCTTTTTTTATTGTATGAACAAGCCAGGGAACAACGCATTTTAGGGATTTAAATTTCCCCTTCTTCAGGTTAAAATTACATGTACAAGGAAGGGGGACTTTGAACTTTGAGGGTCTAATTTGGTGATTTACACAGTATTTGCTGGATTTTGCAAAGGCTCTGCTGTGAAGTAAAAAAGACACCCCCAAGAAATGACCCCATTTTGGAAAACAACCCTCAAGGAATTTTTCAAGGGGTATTGCCAGCTCTTAGATCCCACAGGTGTTTCATACATTTCAGATACACTTGGACATTTTTACAATAAAATGTTGCTTTAGCCTCCATTTTTTTCATTTTCATTAAAAAAAGGACTCAATTTGCTACCAATTTTCTCCTGACTATAGCAACAGCCCATATATGGTCGTAAAGTACTGTATGGGCACACAGCAGGGCTCAGATAGGAAGGAGAGACATTTCGCTTTTGGAAAGCAGATTTTGCTGGAATGGTTCTCAGGTGTCATGTCATATTTGAAGAGACCATGAGGTACCCCTACAGTGGAAACCCTCAAGAAGTTACCCCGGTTTGGAAACTGCACCCCTTAACTAATATATTGAAGGTGTAGTTAGCATTTTGTCCCCATAGGTGTTTTCCAGAAATGGATGTGTAGTGTATGGTGAAAAGTACTCTGATGAGCAAAAGGGTAACAATGCTTTGAACGTTTGACTTTAAGGTTCCATATCTCATGAGACTACCATCATTTTATAGACAACTATCTTGGCTATCTCATACATAAATTGGACTTTCAACTATTTAGCATAGGATTACCTATGCAGATTCTTGTCATGTAACTGCTTTGTTACAGTTGTGTTCCTGGTGGTAAAACAATCTTTTTCTTCTTGTATACTACAAATTACAACCTGTTCTCACATGGCCTAATATCTCAGTATGTTATTAGGTTGATTCCCAAATGAAAGGTCACTGGTTCGAATCCAGGAGCAGCCATGAAGAAAATTTCCCAAGGAAAGAGAAACAGCAGCATCCAGCTCATCAATAGCAGTATCTCAGCTAATAAAATTGCCAAACTGCATCATGTGAGTGCCATGACAGGTTGAAGAAGATGAAATGAAGTACGTCCATCCATTCCAAAGCCAAGAGGTGGATGTCCAGGCAAAATACTGGAGACAACAAGTCAGCTTGTCACAAGGTCTATCAGTTCTGGCACAACAAACACGCCAGTGGAGGTGGCTAATATACTTTGTAGTGAGTAGTCATGAGCAGCATAGGCAATATTTCATGAATTTTTGGCCTAATATTCACCCTTAAATTCGCAAATTCTAGAATTTGTGATCTCCAGTCATACGGCAATGTAATATGCGCGTATTGCGTGTGCAATACAGGCATGGTTCACTTTTGCTACATTTTCCTGCTAGAAGTTTCCTGAGACTGGAGAAAATGGTTGGCAGCAACTTTTGTGACTGTGAGGAAGAACTGTGAGTCCTGATCAATGTAAGTAATTTTACATAATAGCACTGTAAAAAAATGGTGGGAGTTGTAGTTTTACAACAGCTGGAGGGCCACAGGTTGAGCATCCCTGTTCTAGATCTTCATGATTTCTCAAAGTGCCGATATTCACGATACAAATTCGTGATTAGAATATTTGCGATCAACACTAAAATTAGGGAGATCACAAACGTCTATGCAAGCACCATATGATGCGCATTACACAAGTCTGGAATGGTGGCCTGAAAAGAGGTGAAGAAGCCTTGACTTCAATATTGTCATAAGAAGCATTGGTTCGAGTTTGCCACAGTAGAAGACTGAAAACTGGTGTTTTGAAGCAATGAGACGAAAGTCAATAGACTGGGCTTTTGGTGCAAATGGGTCTGGAAGAAACAAAGTAAAAGGGGGCTAACAGATCAAGAAATTTTAATGAACTGTCAAGTTTGGTGAAGGAAGCCTGATGTTGTTTCATAGCCAAAGGCGTTGACTCGGATAGATGGTGGTCTCAATGCTGAGCTATATCCGAGTATCCTACAAGACGAGTTACTTCGTACACTCGAGTCCTTTTGGTATGAAAAGGACGACATAGTGGTCCAGCAGGACAATGACTGGAAGCATACGTCGAGGTAGGAGAAGAAATGGTTCAATGACAATGAAGTACAGGTGCTGGATTGGACTCCACAGTCCCCACACCTCAACACAATCGAACACTTGTGGGTACAGTTGAAGAAAAACCTGTATTCGAACCCTAGTGAGTCGACCAGTATGCACCAACATTGGGAATGTGTAGAAGAGAGTCCGGGAACAGATTTTGGTTGAGACATTCCAAGAAGGATTTAGGCAGTGTTAAAAGCCAAATGTGGATTTAGAAAACACTAACAAAATGATAAAAAAAAAATATTTAGGATTTTAGGAGAAAAACAGTAACAATTCAGTTACATGACAATAATCTGTATAACTATCCATATGCTAAATAGTTGCAAGTCCAATTTATGTATGAGATAGCCAAGATGATTGTCTATTAAATGATGGTACTCTCGCATTCGAAGTTGTAGTGGATGGGAGGTATGGAGCCTGAAAGTCAAAAGTTCAAAACATTATTACCTTTTTGCTCCTCAGTGTAAATATGTCAGATGTGCTGAGTACATTAGAGTGTAATAAGGTGGTAAAATTAAAAGGCACATAAAGGACAAAAGTATTACTACATGGATTGCTTTGAAGCAATTCTTTATGCACAGGCCAGGTTTTCCAGGGAAGGTTTCACAGTGATAAATAGTGTCTGTGGCATTTCAAAAGTCAGCTATATGCAATTACGCACCTGTGTAGAGCAACCTCTATGCTCACGGAAGTGACTTGTTGAATTTGACTTTCTCCACTTACAGATGATATTTGCCTCAGAAAAACAGGGCTGAATGCAGTTCCTTGCCTGTATGAAAACTGCAATTGCTAGAAGCTTCTGCGATCCTCAGTGAATGCAGTGCAGAGCAGGATATGATGAAAAAGTGTTACACAAGTGGTGCAATTACCCAGCAAGCAGGAGACTAATGATGATGTCTTGGAGGAGGAGAATATGCTATCCTTAGCAAGAGGAGAGTACTAAGACAATTCTTTTACTGAGGTGTTTAAAAAGTCAGCTAAATACAATCACGCACCTGTGTAGAGCAACCTCTATGTGCACGGAAGTGACTTGTTGAATTTGACTTTCTCCACTTACAGCTTACACATCAGACACCCAGGCGTTAATCAAGTAGTCTTTTAATCCGGAGATTGTATTAAAAGATGTTGCAGGGTAATCCAGATGGTAAAAGAATTATGCCAACAATAACTCCTAACTCAGAAGATGGATGCTGCTAATCAGAAGGCTGAACACACTATGAGCAAGGCATCACTGGGAAAACAGGGAGTGGCTAGGCTAAACTAACTAGAAGGGGGGGGAGGCATACCAATACACAATGCAAGATACTGGAACAGAACAGTGTCCTTTCATACCCCCTTTTGGAACACATTCTTTTTTGGGTTCTTCCCTTCCTTGCTGTTTGGGGGACTTGGTACATGGGCACCATCACTTGAAAAACTTAGACCTTGATCAGAACATCTTGAAACTGAAGAAAGTTCTTGTCTGTCCTGCAGAACAAAATAACATGTAAATGTTATACAGTGCCGTCTGTACAATGTCCACAGCCAGCTTTTTATACCACACCTTTGGCAATGTACGGCTTCTTAAACTTTTTTTCGGCAGCTTTACTGAACAGCAAATTACTTCACCACGAATTGCTTTTCATTGTATGGAGCAGGAGCAATGATGGAGAACAGCGATCACCCACCCCACCCCATCCATCATTTAACCCCTCAGATGCCACCTTTAACGCTGATTGCAGCATCTGAGACTCACATTCGGGTGCTCAGAAGTTCATCCACTTGATTCCAGAGAGGCAGTCCGCTCCCATCTTGATTAAGGAAACCCCGCAAAAGGACCTGCGGCAAGCATGAAGACATCACTGCATGATAACGCTGGCCACCCACAGTGATGTCATCAGTGATAAAGTCACCGTGCAAGCCCAGCATGATCATATGGTGACGTCTTCACGCTGACTGCAAGTTCTTTGGCAGGTTTTCTTTAATCAAGACGGGAGTGGACGGCCTCTCCACAATCAATTGGGTGAGGTGAGTATAATTTTTTTACTTTCACCCACCATTTTAGGAAACATTAACAAAACACAAGGAAATTCAGGTTCGTGGTGAATTAAATTTTTCCCAAACTTCAGATCAAATTCCACTTCGGATGCTTCGATTCACTCAACACTATTCAGAATGACTAAATGATAGTAAAGTAAAAATGGCATAATAAAAATTAATTGAAGCTTTATTTATATGTGATTTATGTTCTCCTGGTATATGAATGTGAGAGTAATTATTGATGTAAGTGTGGATATCCCAGAGTCAATTAACTTGACTGCAGACTACGACTATTATGACGACTTTCCACGTTCTCATCCAGAGCTTACTTCTCACTGTCATGGAAAATAAAGTTCAAAGTAACAGTGCAGCTGATCCACCATCACTGACAATCAATTTTGATAGGGTTTGGATTTCAAGTTTCCGCTTTTCACCAAGTAAGCTGTGCCTGAATGAGTCTAGAAATACTGCATGAACAATTCATTCAGGATGAAAAGCAAACTTTCCGTCTATATTCTGTTATGGGAAGGCCGAAAGATCACAGGGCACTTCCGAAGAGAAGCCAGAAACATATCTATGCATGGAATATAAATGATTAAGCCTCACTGAGCTACTTACTTGTGCATGCTAATTACAGCTTTGGGTCTAAAAAATAAAAATGTATGGCACAAAATAAATTTGGAATTGCTAAATAAAAATGCAATTACAAAAAAAAGAGTAAAATGATGCTTCTGATATATATTAATACATAATACATGGGAAACAACTACTGACGTTTTTATCCATAATATATCTGCAGCAGATTAACCTTAAGCTCTACAGCTCAGTAGTTAAGGCTCTTACCTTATAATATAGATGGTTGCTGAGTTTGAGTCCTGGCATAAACATTTCAAAAATAGAGGCTAATTAAAATGCAAACACAGAGCTTATCCACAACTGTGAAAAGATTGTTTTATTGAAAAAAAAAAAAGAAGCGAAACATAAAATATGATTAAATAACACCTGTGTTAAGCCACGACCCAAACCATGCCAACCTTTTTAACTTCTGTAAACTTGGTGGGTATTTTTGTTGTAAAAGGTTGCAACCCTAGTAGAATCCCCGCTAAAGACCTCTACAGGCCCACTCACTGCAGCAAGCCCAGCCACAGTCAGTGCCCAAAATGTCAGGATTTTAGAGTTAGGACGTTTGCTGAGGAGCGAGAACCTGGTGCCACCACCTCCTCCTTCTTCTTACCACACCGCTGCACTGGTCACATTCTCCTTAACCTTTTTCTGATGTGGCGATTTTCTGTTTTTATTTTTTGCTCCCTGCCTTCCCAGAGACATTTTTTTTTTTTCTGCTCACATTTTTTATAGTTATGTCTACGAAGATGTGTATGACTTTTTTAAATATATACTTTTTGATATGAAGTGATGACAAAAAAGACATTTATATTTTATTTTCCGTTAAGTCATTCACCGTATGGGCTAAGGCATTTTCACACATGGCAATGCCCATGATTTTAATATTTTTATTTCGGTGAAAGGGGTGTTTTTATTTTAAAAAAATGAAACTTTTTTTTTAACTTTTTGTTAGCTCCCCAAGTGGACTGCAACTTGCAACTTATACAGAATAATGGAAAGTATTCCATTATTCTGTATATAAATCACTATATCATAGTTCAGTGCTGCCACCTGTCGGCCTGAACTGGAATATACTAATAATGAGCCTGGAAGCCTAGTACAGGCTGTGGCTCATTATTAGAACAGGGTACTTTCTGCGATCTCCGCTGGGGAAAGTGCGCCTGAAACAGAAGCACGCGCTTCCGGTTTTGAACACTCTCAGATGCTGTGGTGACATTTGACCATGGTATCTGAGTAGTTAAATGTCCATGATCAGCATAATTTCAGATCATGGACATTGGCCGCGGAGCCTTCTATATGAAACAGCAGGCACCCGGTTACTATGGTGCCTTCTCTGGTCTGGAGTGGGTGAGATCTTTAAACACCCGACTTGCTCCATACATGTACAGTGGATATGGGGAAAGGGTTAATGTTCACTTGACCAAATGAGCATGGGACAGAGCTTTCTTTCTGCACGGACCGCTGGACCTCATGGAGGTACTTTGGGAGAAAGGGGTTGTGCATGCCTCCTTGTGAGCCAAAACCAGGTGCGGGCAAAAACTCAAAAGGGGTGCGAATGTTTCCATTATACCTTATCTAGGTGGAGGATCCAGTCATGTTTTTTGGCTACGAATCACTGATGGAAATAACTGACTAGTGTTGAGTGCAAATATTCGAATAACGAATATTTTTAGCGAATATCGCAACTTTGAGAATTTTCGAATATTTCAAATATAGTGCCAACCATTGGCCCACAAGCAAATTAAGCTGGAAGGAATAATTATTTTATATTGAAAAAAAAATTAAGAATATTCTAAATAACGAATATTCTATGATCCATTTGGATGTCTGAGCCATCAACTATCGATGTTATAGTCAGCGCAAACCATGGTGACTACAGGTAACGGGGAATGAGGGTTCGATTCCAGAGAGAAAGTCCTAGAAACAGCTATGGCTACCACATCCAAGCAAGGCAGCATGCGCGCAAATTACCTATTAGGTATAATTAGGTGAGGGCCTGCAGGTGATCTGACCCTGTAAAAGATTTTAGGTGCGGGCCTGCAAGTGAGCTTACCCTGTAAAAGATTTGAGGTGCAGGCCTGTAGGTGAGCTGACCCTGTAAAAGATTTTAGGTGCGGGCCTGCTGGTGAGCTGACCCTGTAAAAGACTTTAGGGGCGGGCCTGCAGGTAAGCCGACCTTCTAAAAGGTTGTAGGTGAGGGTCTGCAGGTGAGCTGACCCTCTAAAACAGGGGTGCACAACCTGCGGCCCGGGGGCCACATGCGGCCCTTGATACCATTCTGTGCGGCCCCCAACCACCTGGTAAAAGACATGTATGACTATGTCTTGTGGCTGCTTACATGTAATTTTCATGTATTTCTCCCATTTGATGGGAGTCCTGGAAGTGTAACTAGACATTAATGGTATATAATGTGTGTTCAATATGCCATAAGTACAAAATTTCAGTTGTTAATACACCTTTAAATTTTATTTTGGCCCTCGTCATTAGTTCAGTCAGGCAATGTGGCCCCCAACCAGGAAACGTTGTGCACCCCTGCTCTAAAACATTATATGCAAGGGATTTCAGGTGAGCTGACCCTGTAAAAGATTTGTGGTGGGGGCCTGCTGGTGAGCTGACCCTGTAAAAGATTTTAGGTGCTGGCCTTATGGTGAGATGACCCTGTAAAAGATTTGAGGTGCGGGCCTTATGGTGAGTAGTGTTGATCACGAATATTCGAATTTTTATCGCGAATATAGGTACTTCGAAAATTCGCGAATATTTCGAATATAGTTATATATATTCATAATTTCGAATATTCAATTTTTTTCAGTTTTTTTTTGTAAATCAGTACACATGATCCCTTCCTGCTTCTAGCTTGTGGGCCAATAAGAAGGCTGCAATATACTTGACTTTAGGAGTAGTGATGAGCGGCAGGGGTCATATTCGAAAATGCACGATTTTTTTTTCTTGAAAAAATCGGCAAGGTAATGATCGTGTAATATGCGAATTTTCGTAATTCGAATTTTCGGATTCAAATTTTTATTGCGAATTTTTCAACTTTTAGACAAAGAAGATTATAGCACTATATTAGCTAAATTGCTCTATATTCGTTTTTTTCGAATATTCGCTATATTGCTATATATTCTTGTTTTAAAATATTACAAATATTCGAAAAAACAAAGTTATATCAATAAAGCGAATATTCGAAAAAATAACAATATAGAGCAATTTACCTAATATAGTGCTATAATCTTCTTTGTCTAATAGTTGTAATTTTTTTCATATCTGGTCCATCAAGTTCAGATTGGAAAAAAATTCCAACTATAAAAAAAAAAGATTATAGCACTATATTAGCTAAATTGCTCTATATTCTTTTTTTCGAATATTCGCTATATTGCTATATATTACGAATATTCGAAAAAACTGTTATAGCAATATAGCGAATATTCGAAAAATCTAATATAGAGCAATTTAGCTAATATAGTGCTATAATCTTCTTTGTCTATTAGTTGTAAGTTGAAAAATTTGCAATAAAAATTTGAATCCGAAAATTTAAAATACGAAAATTCGCATATTACACAATCATTACCTTGACGATTTTTTTCAAGAAAAAAAATCGTGAATTTTCGAATATTCAATGAATATTCTAAAAAATATTCAAAATATTGCGAATTCGAATATGACCCCTGCCGCTCATCACTAATGGTGAGCTGACCCTGTAAAAGATTTTAGGTGCGGGCCTGCTGGTGAGCTGATCCTCTAAAACATTATATGCGAGGGATTTCAGGTGAGCTGACCCTCTAAAAGGTTGTAGGTGAGGGCCTGCAGGTGAGCTGACAATCTAAAACATTATATGCGAGGGATTTCAGGTGAGCTGACCCTCTAAAAGGTTGTAGGTGAGGGCCTGCAGGTGAGCTGACAATCTAAAACATTATATGCGAGGGATTTCAGGTGAGATGACCCTGTAATAGATTTGAGGTGCGGGCCTGCTGGTGAGCTGACCCTGTAAAAGATTTTAGGTGCGGGCCTTATGGTGAGCTGACCATGTAAAAGATCTTAGGTGCGGGCTTGCTGGTGAGTTGACATTGTAAAAGATTTTAGGTGTGGGCCTGTTGGTGAGCTTACCCTCTAAAAGGTTGTAAGTGAGGCCCTGCAGGTGAGCTGACCCTCTAAAACATTAAATGTGAGGGCCTTCATGTGAGCTGACCCTGTAAAAGATTGTAGATGAAGGCCTGCTGGTGAGCTGACCCTGTAAAACATTAAATGCAAGGGCCTGCTAGTTAGCTGACCCTGTAAAACATGATATGCCAGGGCCTGCGGGTTAGCTGACCCTTTAATAAATTATATGACAGGGCCTGTATCTGAGTTGACCCTGTAAAACATTATATGCGAAGGGAATATATGCGAGGGCATTATATGTGACGAATAAACATGTGTTGATATGATGGAAGAGGAGAAGGAGGATGAGAGAAGGAAGATTCAACCATATACCCTTGTTTGTTGTGGAAGGGGTGCATGGGAATACAGTGTATTCGATACATTATAAACAACACATTTAAAGTGCCTTTATGTTCATCAGCTTTCCCCTGGTGGAGTCGAGAAGTCATGGTCAATCCAGGCCTTGTTCATTTTTATAAGAGTCAACCTGTCAGCATTTTCAGTTGACAGGCAGATACGCTTATCTGTTATAATGCCACCAGCAGCACTAAATACCTGCTCAGACAAAATGCTGGCGGCAGGGCAGGCCAGCACCTCCAAGGCGTAGAGCGCCAGTTCGTGCCACGTGTCCAGCTTTGACACCAAGTAGTTGTAAGGCACTGAGGGATCATTGAGGACGCTGAGACGGTCTGCTATGTACTCCTTCACCATTTTCCCAAAATTTTCTCTCCTTGTGACACTAGGCTGCGCAACAGGGTGAGGGTGCCATAGGGGGTCATTAAACTGTTGTAGGCTTTGAAGAGTGTTGCCAAGCCTCGGTTTTAACTGCTGTGTGTTCCCCTCTTCTTCCCTCCTCGGTTGCCCAAGGAACTACGTACTCTGCCGCCAGCGTTGTCAGCTGGAAATTTTTTAAGAATTTTCCCATAAGAACCTTCTGGTATTGCACCATTTTGCTTGTCCTCTCGACCACAGGAATGAGAGATGAGAAGTTTTCTTTGTAGCGGGGGTCGAGAAGTGTGAACAACCAGTATTCGGTGTTGTCCAAAATGCAGAAAAAGCGTGGGTCATGGGAAAGGCAGCCTAACATAAAGTCAGCCATGTCCCAACAGGCAAGACTTTGCTGACATCATCACGAGGATGACTCTCAATTTCCTCATCCTCTTCCTCCTCTTCTGTCCATCCACGCTGAACAGATGGAATTAAACTTCCATGGGTACTACCCTCTGTAGCGGAGTCTCCTGCTCCTCCTCCTCCTTATCATCATCATCATCATCCAATTTGCGCTGGGAAGATGAACTAAGGGTGGTCTGTGTAATGTCTTCCCTAATTTCCACCTCTTCCACATGCAAAGCGTCGGCCTAAATTGTGAGCAGCTAGCATTTTAGTAGACACAGAAGTGGGATGGTGACGCTGATAATAGCGTTATTGCCGCTCACCATCTGTGTTGATTCCTCAAAGTTTCTTAAAATCTCACAGAGGTCAGACATCCATGCCCACTCTTGTGAAGAGCAGAGGCTGATTGGAAAGGCAACAACAATGTTGCAGCGGGTATTCCACCACTGCCTCTGTTGCTCGCAAAGCCTGGCCAACATGTGGAATGTCAAGTTCCAGCGCATGCTCACGTCGCACAACAGTCAGTGAGCTGGCAATTGTAGGCGTTGCTGCAGAGTTGACAGACCGGCGGATGCTGACGATGACTTGCAGAAATGGGCACACACGCGGCACACCTTCTCACAGAGGTCAGACATCCATGCCCATTCCTTGCTTGTGAAGAGCGGAGGCTGACTGGAAAGGCAACAACTATGTTGCAGCTGGTATTCCACTAATGCCCTCTGTTGCTCGCAAAGCCTGGCCAACATGTGGAACGTCGAGTTCCAGCGCATGCTCACGTCGCACAACAGTCAGTGAGCTGGCAATTGTAAGCGTTGCTGCAGCGTTGACAGACCGGCGGAAGCTGACGATGACTTGCGGAAATGGGCACACACGCGGCACACCTTCACCAGTAGGCAAATTGGGTAGGTATTGAGAAACCGCTGAATAACAAAGTTTAAGACGTGGGCTAGGCATGGGCATTGGATGTTTGCGAGCTTGCCGAGCTCCAAAGCCTCCACCAAGTTACAGCCTTTATCAGACATAACCATGCCTGGTTCTAGGTTGAGTGGCTCAGTCTGGTCTCTCATCCCCTGCCACAGCTCTGCGGCGGTGTGCTGTTTGGCCCCTAAGCATATCAGCTTCAGCTCGGCCTGTTGCCGCTTCACCACTGCAGTGCTACACTGCTTCCAGCTACCGACTGATGACTGACTGGTGCTGCATGCGGAAAAAAAGGAGGTGGAAGTGGAGGAGGAGGAGAAGTGGGGGTTGGAGCCACTAACGTAGGTGCTGGCAGAAACTCTGATCGACGTAGGTCCCACAATCCTTGGCGCCTTCACAACATTCACACAGAGTGCCATCCAGGAAATGTAGCGTCCCTGGCCGAATGCACTTGTCCATGTGTCCGTGGTTAAGTAGACCTTTAGAGTAACTGCGTTGGTCAGGGCACATGTGATGTTACGGGACACATGTTGGTGTAAGGCGGGCACAGCACACCGTGAAAATTAGTGCTTGCTGGGGACTGCATTTAGTGCTAAGGCCTGTGGCTGGGTATTTTTGCTTGCGTTCAAAAGTATGGGGTAAGGATATTTGGATGCTGTGCTGGGACACTGAAGTGGATGTGGTCGCTGATGGTGCTTGTGAAGGTCCAGGTGCAGGGCGGGAGGCATCCGGGCCTGCGCCTTTGACAGGGGATTGGCTAGCATGTAACATAGGGGAAGCTGAGGCAGTGGTGTGACCCGCAGACACAGATTGTGGACACAGGAGTTCATCCCATTTATTACGGTGCTTGGATGCCATGTGGCAGATCATGCTGGTGGTGGTGAGGTTGCTAGTGTTCACACTCTGGGTCATTTTCATATGGCACAGGTTGCAAACTACTAATCTTTTTTCGTCCACACTTTCCTCAAAAAAGCACCATACTGCGGAACATCTACCCCTTGGCAAGGGAGATTTCCGCAAGGGGGTGCTCCGTGGAACAGTTGCTGGCCTGTTTGGTGTGGCCCGCCTTCTCCATTTTGCCACCACACTGCCTCTTCCAGCCTGTTGCTGTGCTGCAGATCCCTCACCTTCTGTACTGCTGTCCTCGCTCGGCTTTCCAGCTTCCCAGATTGGGTCAGTGACCTGATCGTCCACCACCTCCTCTTCCACTTCCTCACTCTGATCATCATCCTCATCTGTTGACCTAACCACAACTTCAGTGACTAACAACTGTCTCATCCTCTTCATCAACCTCTTCAGACAGTAATTACAGTTGACATATTGGCAACTGTGTCTCATCATCATCCACCTTATTAAACACTAATTGCCGTTCCCCACTGTCTTGTTCTTGCGACTGTGGATGCTCAATAGGTTGGTATTCAGGGCACAAGAGCTCATGTCCCTCTTCAAGCGTGTTTGGCGAGAGGGCCAAATCAAGTAATGGCGATGAAAAGAGATCCTCGGAATATCCGAGTGTGGTAATCACTTGTTTGGCCGGACTGTACATGGTGGGAAGAAGGAGGATCAGGGTGAGGATTGTGTTGACCAGATGCCTGGCTACTGAGAATGCACTTGGTAGAAGAAAGGGTGTTGCTCAACCAACTGGAAGCATTATCTGCTGCAATCCAACCGACCACCTGGTTGCACTGGTCTGACTTCAAAAGTGGTGTCCTGCGCCGCCCTGCAAACTGGGACATGAAGCTAGGTATCGTGGATGATTGTTTTTATTGTGCTCTGGCAGCAGGCACAGTTTCTCCACGCCCAGGGCCACAGCCTCTACGTGCACCGGCCACGGCCACTTCCCCGACCCTTACTGCTCGCCTTCTTCATTTTAAATGTGATATATGCTTGAAAGTATTTAACACGTACAGTAGCATAGGATTTGGGAAGGGTATGCGCAAAAAAATTTACAAAGGTATTTGTGATTAGGAAACGTTATACAGCACAGGTACCACAGGTAATGTCACTGTTTGCAGTTTGTCTACGGAAAAAGTGCACTGGATGCCACTGATATTTTAGAGATGCGCACACTTTAAATAGGAGATGTGGCACGGATAATTTAACTGTCCGCAGCAGACACCGTCTATAGAAAAATTACACTGGATGTCACTGATATTTTAGGGATGCTGACACTTTACACAGAAGATGCGGCGCAAATAATTTAATTGTCCACAGCGGCCTATTACACGGTATTTAGCGCAGGATGCGCTAAAAATATATATTGCTGCTGTCACACACAATAGTCCTTAAAAGGACTTTTGGGTCTCTGAAAAGTTTTTTGTATAAAAATCTTCCTATTACACTCCCTACACTGTCTGCCCCTTCCTATGCACAGCTCTCCCTAACATTGAGCAATTTAGCGCAGGTTGCACTGCAAACATATATTGCTGCTGTCACACACAATAGTTCTTTGGGTCTCTGAAATATTTTTGTACAAAAAAAAATATTCAATTATACTCCCTACACTATCTGTCCCTTCCTATGCTCAGCTCTCCCTGACTACAAATGAACCGAACATGCATCATTGGGTGCTATATAGCAACTGATGACGTGTTTTGGCCAGCCAATCACTGTAATGTCAGTAGCCAACATAGCTACTGGCATTACAGTGAGGGCAGAACTTACCTGCATGTTTATAGGCTGCATAGCAGCCAAGAAACGTGCGGGGAGGAGACTCGAGCATGGCGCTCGAGCACATGCGGTACTCGGCCGAGTACCGTCATGTGCCGAGCATCGAGATGCTCGAGCCAAACAGGTGTTCAACCGAGCATGCTCGATCATCACTAATAGATAGATATTAGATAAATAGATAGATATGAGATAGATACAGTAGATATTAGGCATTAGAACTGGTAACAAATGTATAACACCCACCCCACCCCACAGCCTGTGTCCGGGAGAATTTCATTTTATATACTAGAGGATGAATGACTTTTCTTCATATAATACTGCCGCCTCCGCAGCAGATAGTCTATGTACATATCACGTGTTGAAAAGATATCACAAAATGGCTTTATGCATAAGATTGTGGTTCAACTGTTCAATCTTGTCATTCAACATAAAATGGTGGATATATTTCTCTCTCGAGTATCTGTACTCTCACTTTAAGTTATTTAAGCACTCTATGATCTCGCTGAGAGGTATATCTGAGGTCTAACTAAAAGTTCTGCTTGCTCAACTTGGTTTGCAGTTTGCAGTATGCAATTGCTTATGATCTGGTATGAGCAGTTTGCAGTTTGTATGCAATTTGTATGGAATTTGGTTTATAGGCTTGCAATTCGTAGCTTGCAACTTGTATTTGCAATTGTATGGTTGCAATTGGTGGAACTGTAAGTAAACACATATTTATCTAGTTCAGTATGCAGTTCTAAACACAAAACTGAAATTAGGAACATTATATAACTGTTTTAAATACCTATTTTGGGCTCTTGTTCCCATAAAACTGGACTCTGACTGGAACTGTGTGTCTGTTCAGCTCCTCTCACTGGTGAGTAATGATTCCAGCAGCTCCTGCTGGGAGAATTCCCAGACAGGCTGTGTGTGAGGCTGGCTGTGATTGGTGAAAACTCTTGCTGTGTGAGAAGCTGGCTGTGATTGGTCTAGAATTCTGCCCAGCAACAACAGATTAACACTATACTTTCTGCTGTGTCACTGAGCTTACCTTACATTACAAAATTAATCTTAAAGGCATATTATGTTTTTCTACTTCTGTGAACACAAAATACAACAGTTATATTACATCCAAAACATGATGTCACAGTAAATAATTCTGCTTTTGTCTTTAAAGGGCTTCTGTCACCCCACTAAAGTCATTTTTTTTTTTGGGCTAGTTAAATTCCTTATAGTGCGATATATGAAAATATAATAGTATTACTTACTTTCCTTCAGCCGTTTCTTATAAAAACGAAGTTTTATAATATGTAAATCAGGTCTCTACCAGCAAGTAGGGCGTCTACTTGCTGGTAGCCGCTGCAAAAAACCGCCCCCTCGTCGTGTTGATTGACAGGGCCAGCCGCGATCTCCTCCTCCGGCTGGCCCTGTCAGCATTTTAAAAATCGCGCGCCTCTGTTCATTCGGCGCAGGCGCTCTAAGATGAGGAGGCTCGTCTCCTCAGAACTCCCTCAGTGCGCCTGCGCTGATGACATCACCGAAAGAGAAGATGTCATCGGCGCAGGCGCACTGAGGGAGTTCTGAGGAGACGAGCCTCCTCATCTCAGAGCGCCTGCGCCAAATGAACGCGCGATTTTTAAAATGCTGACAGGGCCGGCCGGAGGAGGAGATCGCGGCTGGCCCTGTCAATCAACACGACGAGGGGGCGTTTTTTTTGCGGCGGCTACCAGCAAGTAGACGCCCTACTTGGTGGTAGAGACCTGATTTACATATTATAAAACTTTGTTTTTATAAGAAACGGCTGAAGGAAAGTAAGTAATACCATTATATTTTCATATATCGCACTATAAGGAATTTAACTAGCCCAAAAAAAAAAAAGACTTTAGTGGGGTGACAGAAGCCCTTTAACACATAAACATAGGAACTGTATTAAGGTTATTGGCAGGTTTAGCTGTATACACATATAAGCTGTACTAGCAACCTAGGACAGATCTTAGCTGGCCAGCTACACTCCCACCAAAATTACCTATAATTCTTTGTTCTTAGTGGTAGAATTTGAACATGAATTTGAGGAATTTTCCATCAGGTTCTCAATTTCCAAGTGTCTTTTATCACTCTCAAGTAGAACAACTAACTTCTGTATAGGACGTTCCAACTTGAGTGGAGTAGTAAGATGTTTTCCTTTTTTGTCAAGTGTTGAGTCTTATTTGTAACAACACTTTTCTTACTAGTTTGTCTTCATCCTTTTGAACTTCTAGAACTTTGGCAAATTTCCTTTGACGTCTAGGTAAATCTTCTTTTACTAACACTATGTCACCAACTTGGACATTTCTTCTGGGTGTTTGCCATTTACTTATTAGCATCAGATTGGCTAAGTACCCTTTCCTCCATCTATTCCAAAACTGCTCTGATAGATATTGAAGTCTTCGCCATCTCCTTCTGGCATATAAATCCTCTTTGGTGAACTTGCCAGGCAGTGGCTGTATGTAATCCAACTTAAGGTGAAGTAGATGGATGGGAGTTAAAGGGCCCAAACTTGTTTGATCGTTGACGTTATTAACTGTAAGTGGACGACTGTTAACAATAGACATTACTTCATAGAATAGGGTCCTAAGTGAAGCATTATCCATTCTTCTGGCATTCTTTTTCAACACCGAACTTAACACATTTATCACAGTTCTGAATTGTCTTTCCCAAACTCCTCCTGTATGGCTTGCCTGTGGAGCATTTATATGAAAATCACACTGTTTCTCTAACAAATACTCTTTTTCTTTATCGATCTCTTTTAGAGCTTTCTTCAATTCATTCTTTGCTCCGACAAAATTAGATCCTTGGTCAGATCTAAGCTGTCTGACGGTACCTCTAATGTCTATGAAACATCTCAAGGTGTTGATGAATGCATCAGTTGACATATCTTCTAACATTTCCAGATGAATTGCTCTAGAGCTTGGACATGTAAATATTAGTCCATATCTCTTGTACTCCTTGCTGTTCTTTTTGGTGATGAATAGGCCAAAACAATTCATTCTGCTATAAAGAAATGATGGTGATGAGTTTACATGATTTGCCAGTAAATCTGCCATTCTTTGTTCTTCTGTAGGTCTACGTGCCTTTCTGCAGACTACACATTTACTTATATACTTTGCTATAACTTTGCTTCCTTTCACAATCCAGTAACCATCTTCTCTCAAACAGCTTTGGGTAAAGCTTCTTCCTTGATGCAAGGATTGTTGTGGTAGTGATCAATAATCAATCTTGTGAAGGTAGAGTTTTGGGGTAGAATTGCTGGATGCTTTACTCTGCTAGGTAACGGTGCATTTTCCAGTCTCCCTCCCACCTTCAGTATACCATCCTGCAGAACAAGATTAAGCTTGTACAATGGGTGGTTGTTTGGAAGCCTTTTAGGTTATTGACTAAGTCTCTTCAACGCTTCACTGTAGACTTTCTGTTGAATGAGACTTATGACTGTTTATTTAGCATTCATTTTTTCTTCTACATTTAACAATTCCTTCATTCTGATTCCCGTTACCAAACGTTGAAATTGAGCTACTACGTTTATGACTGTATTCCATTTTGAACATCTGGCTAGTCTTTCAGGTATGTCATCTTCACACTTGGCAGCAGTGCTCAATGTTTGTACAACTTTTACTTCTGGATCACCCATAGACAATTCTGTGTAACCTTTACTGGGCGTGGTTTCCTTTTCCCAAAGGAACTCTGGACCGGTGAACCAGTTTGAATTGTTTAATTCTGTTACATTCAGGCCTCTTGAAGCATGATCTTCTGGGTTATGCTTTGTGTCAATGTAATGCCAATGTTCCGGATTTGATATTTTCCTAATTTTCTCAACTCTGTTGGTGACAAAGATATAGAATCTTTGAGCTTCGTTGTTTATGTATCCTAGGACAACTTGTGAGTCTGTCCAAAAATATTCTTCATCTATTTTTAATTCCAATTCTTCTCTCTGAAACGTGCTTACTTGATGCTGAAACTACGGCTGCTGTCAGTTCAAGTCTTGGTATTGTCTGAATACTGGTAGGCGCAACTCTGGCCTTTCCCATAACCAGGGTAAAGTGTATATTTTCTTCTCCTATTACTCTAATATATGAGCACTGACCATAGCCATAACTACTGGCATTTGAAAAATGATAAAGTTCTATTTACTTGTACTTTCCAAAATCATGAGGTACAAAACATCTGGGTATCCAAATTTCTCTCAAGTTTTGAAAGTCTCTTATCCAACTCTCCCATCTTGGCCTCAAATTTTCAGGTATGGACTCATCCAATCCCAATTTTTCTCTGCATAATTGTTGCAGTATTTGTTTTGCTCTGAGGATTACTGGGGCCAAGAATCCCAATGGATCAAATGTAGAAGCCACTGCAGAAAGAATGGTTCGTCTAGTTGCAACTTTCTCTTCAATAGATACTTCAAAGAAGAACTTGTCATTCTCTACATTCCATCCCAATCCAAGTACGTTCTGAACTGGAAGATGATCATAATTGAGATATACATTCTTCATTGTTGCTGTACATTCAGAGTCATTGATAATTTCCAGTACCTCTCTGTTGTTTGAGATTAATTTGTGAAGGCACAGGTTTCCTCTTGAGCATAACTCTTGGCTTTCTTTCACTAGTTTGATTGCATATTCTGTGGACTCTAGACTTATAAGACCATCATCTACATAAAAGTTTTTCTTCAGAAAATTTGCTGCTGATGAGCAATCCTTTTCATTCTGATTAGCTAGGTACTTCTTACCATAATTGGCGCAAGCTGGAGATGATGCTGCTCCAAACAAGTGTACTTTCATTCTGTAATCTGCTGGCTCTGTATCTGTATCTCCATCCTCCCACCATAGAAACCTCAGGAAGTCTCTATCTTCATTTTTGAAACTGGTGGAACATCTCTTTAATGTCACACATGACTGCTACGGGATAGTTTCTGAATCTACAGAGTACTCCAGGCAGAGTTGTGAGATCTGTAAGATCTGGTCCTTTTAGTAGATAATCATTCAATGCAACACCATTGTACTTTGCTGAGCAATCAAATACTACTCTAATCTTATCTGGCTTCTTTGAATGGTAAACACCTTGATGTGGGATGTGCCACGCTTCTCCTTCTTTACGCTTATTATCAACTTTCTCTGCATGTCCTTATTCAAGGATGCCTTCCATGAATTTCAAATAATCCTGCTTGAATTTGGGATCTCTTCCCATCTTTTTCTTAAAACATTTCAATCTTGTTAGGGCAAGATTTCTGTGATTTGGCAGATGAGGTCGTTCTCTAAAAGGTAAGGGCATTTCAAGATGACCTTGTTGATTCTGCTGAATACTTTCTTCTAGAGTGTGTACGAACTTTATGTCTTCTTGGGATACACTCTTCTCTTTAGAACTAATATCTGCAAAGTCGTATTCAAGGATCTTGATTACTCTTGCTGGACTTACAGTTGGTAACTCTTGGACAGATATTCGATGACACAATCCTGTCACCTGTCTTGAGTTTGCAATCTGCTGTTTTCCTCCAACAACACCCCATCCTAGATCAGTTTGAACAGCATAAGTAAGCATGCTTAAAATTACACAATCTAAAATTGATAAGATTAATAAAATATTAAATACAGTAATACATAATATTGTTTGAAATTTGAATATTTCCTGTATTTTAACCAGAGTTTGTTGTAATGTGTTATTGCACCATACAACAAACTCTGGTTAAAATGCAGGAAATATTCAAATTTTAAACAACAATATTATGTATTACTGTATTTAATATTTTATTAATCTTATCAATTTTAGATTGTGTAATTTTAGCATGCTTATTTAATAGTGTACAGGGAGTGCAGAATTATTAGGCAAATGAGTATTTTGACCACATCATCCTCTTTATGCATGTTGTCTTACTCTAAGCTGTATAGGCTCGAAAGCCTACTACCAATTAAGCATATTAGGTGATGTGCATCTCTGTAATGAGAAGGGGTGTGGTCTAATGACATCAACACCCTATATCAGGTGTGCATAATTATTAGGCAACTTCCTTTCCTTTGGCAAAATGGGTCAAAAGAAGGACTTGACAGGCTCAGAAAAGTCAAAAATAGTGAGATATCTTGCAGAGGGATGCAGCACTCTTAAAATTGCAAAGCTTCTGAAGCGTGATCATCGAACAATCAAGCGTTTCATTCAAAATAGTCAACAGGGTCGCAAGAAGCGTGTGGAAAAACCAAGGCGCAAAAAAACTGCCCATGAACTGAGAAAAGTCAAGCGTGCAGCTGCCAAGATGCCACTTGCCACCAGTTTGGCCATATTTCAGAGCTGCAACATCACTGGAGTGCCCAAAAGCACAAGGTGTGCAATACTCAGAGACATGGCCAAGGTAAGAAAGGCTGAAAGACGACCACCACTGAACAAGACACACAAGCTGAAACGTCAAGACTGGGCCAAGAAATATCTCAAGACTGATTTTTCTAAGGTTTTATGGACTGATGAAATGAGAGTGAGTCTTGATGGGCCAGATGGATGGGCCCGTGGCTGGATTGGTAAAGGGCAGAGAGCTCCAGTCCGACTCAGACGCCAACAAGGTGGAGGTGGAGTACTGGTTTGGGCTGGTATCATCAAAGATGAGCTTGTGGGGCCTTTTCGGGTTGAGGATGGAGTCAAGCTCAACTCCCAGTCCTACTGCCAGTTTCTGAAAGACACCTTCTTCAAGCAGTGGTACAGGAAGAAGTCTGCATCCTTCAAGAAAAACATGATTTTCATGCAGGACAATGCTCCATCACACGCGTCCAAGTACTCCACAGCGTGGCTGGCAACAAAGGGTATAAAAGAAGAAAATCTAATGACATGGCCTCCTTGTTCACCTGATCTGAACCCCATTGAGAACCTGTGGTCCATCATCAAATGTGAGATTTACAAGGAGGGAAAACAGTACACCTCTCTGAACAGTGTCTGGGAGGCTGTGGTTGCTGCTGCACGCAATGTTGATGGTGAACAGATCAAAACACTGACATAATCCATGGATGGCAGGCTTTTGAGTGTCCTTGCAAAGAAAGGTGGCTATATTGGTCACTGATTTGTTTTTGTTTTGTTTTTTAATGTCAGAAATGTATATTTGTGAATGTTGGGATGTTATATTGGTTTCACTGGTAAAAATAAATAATTGAAATGGGTATATATTTGTTTTTTGTTAAGTTGCCTAATAATTATGCACAGTAATAGTCACCCCCACACACAGATATCCCCCTAAAATAGCTAAAACTAAAAATAAACTAAAAACTACTTCCAAAAATATTCAGCTTTGATATTAATGAGTTTTTTGGGTTCATTGAGAACATGGTTGTTCAATAATAAAATTAATCCTCAAAAATACAACTTGCCTAATAATTCTGCACTCCCTGTATATTCATTTAATAGTGTATATTACTGGTAAATAATAAATATTTTAATTGTCCGTGTGGAACCGAATAGTGGTGTGCCCTACTACTTTTCTTCTGTTTCCAATATTTTTAGAGGATTGGGTGAATCCTCTCTGTAGGAGCACCCATACCATTCTTGATTATATAGGTGAGCCCTCTCTAAATATCTATACTTTGAACAGCATAAGGTTCAACCTTTCCTCCTGTGATTACCTTTCGTGGTACCAAGGCTTCAAGACAATCGTAACCTATCAACAGTCCAACGCCAAACTCCTTCAGCAGGGACATTTCATGAGATATGACAGATAGGTGCTCCCATTCATTGGCTGTTTCACAGGTAGGTATGCGATCTCGATCTAGAGGTATATCGTCTTTTGTATAAGCTGGAGTTAGATCCAATGTGCAGCTTGAATGAAGTCCTCTAACTTTTAGTATTTAATATGCACAATGGTACAACCATTGATGGGCCATTGCTTTCTCCTTCCCTCACTCTGCAAGAGAATACCGATACATTCTTTCTTTCCTCAGTATCTTTAGGTATTGAGGATTTATCGTTCTTTGGACTTTCTTCATGTAGTGGTGTAGGATGGGTCCTTTGCAAACGCTGCATGTGACAGTTGGTTATCCAGAAGAAATGTTTCCATTTCTTCTGGGGACTTTGTCTTTAATTGTTGGCACTTATGTATGGAGTGGTTCTCTACACAGAACATACACTTGAAGGTGGTCTGAAGATTTGTCGGTTCTGTCTCTCTACTGATCCCAGTAGTGACTTTGAACTTGCTCTCGTAGGTATCTGGACCTTTAGCTGCTGTGTTGGTTGCAAAGCTAGTTGCTCTTGCACGTCTTATCCCTCTTGCAGGCCTTTCTTCTAAGGAAACACGTACAAACTCAAATATTTACTAGTGATAATGGTGTCCAAGCAAAGACAATACTAATTACTCAAAACAAAAAGGACGCCTAAAAACAGTTACTTTAATAGATCAATACTTAAAAAAGAGAACCCTAAAGATTATGGGTCACCTCTAAAGCCACATATAAGCAGATTTAGTTAGACAGGGTATAATATTATAATATTGCTACCAAATTGATACCATAAATATGAGTCATAAAGCAAGGGACAATACCCAGGAGGTGAGAAAATGGCAGAGGTAAAAGAAAAAGACAGTGGGGATCGTATCAGTGCAAACATGGAAAGAACAGATTATCCTGGCTCTTTCCCTGAGCCAGCCCTATTGCAGCCTCTGCCCGGAGACAACCCCTAATGGTGGGATTTCTCCGTCTCTGTACCTATACCTAAATGACCCTCGGTGTCCCTATGATGTCGGACTTACAAACACATAGTCGCCAACGCATTTCCCCCAAAACACATGGGTTCCTCAGGGGGCTGATGCATATCAATGAAAAAGATAAAAGTAAAATTGTAAACAATACTTATGGTAGTAGTTCAATCAAGTGTGTGCAGAGGGGCCTTGTACATAAAGACTGTGTATGTTGTTGAATACATACCTACAAAGTAAAGATGACATATAAGCACCATTTGAAACCAAACAAATATATCATTTAGTGCAAAGACATTAGTCACAGCCTTACAAACAACGACAAGGCACAAAAATGTAACTTACATATAGAGGTATATCGCCTGTCCTACATATGATGGTGCAGGAGCCCATATGAAATTGCCGCCGTCCTTAAAAGCAAGTCCCACGGCGTCCGGAAGCAGCGTGAAGAGACGTGCTTCCAGTTGGTGGAACACATGTGATGCCCATTTTCGGTCTGTGGAGCACAAAAAAGAGCTTCCACAACAGCAGTTTCCAGACAATGGGGCGCAGCCGCATCCAGCGCACGAGGATAAACCTCATGTCGGTGGAACGCAAACAGCGCTTCCACACTGGCGATGTTATGCAGACGGCTCTCACTGCTACACCTGTGTGAAGCGCCAAGCTCTTCTTATCAGGCAGATGGCATAACACACGTTAATGTCCCTCACAACATCTAGGTCCCCAAACACATATTAAAACACAAGATACATGTGCAAGGACCCAGGGAAAGATTAATATGTTGGTTTGAGTCCCTGGGCACAAGGATGAATCGTACACATAGCCACCTTATCCAAGAACCATTATCATAATTAGGTAACCGTTTAGGACCCCTACACACGCTATCTATAATTCTTACAACCATGCAAAGAGCAAGGATAATCTGTTCTTTCCATGTTTGGACTGATACGGCCCCCACTGTCTTTTTCTTTTACCTCTGCCATTTTCTCACCTCCTGGGTATTGTCCCTCGCTTTATGACTCATATGTATGGTATCAATTTGATAGCTATATTATAATATTATACCCTGTCTGACTAAATCTGCTTATATGTGGCTTTAGAGGATGTTACTGGATTACATGCTATCCGTGCTTCCTTAATGACGAACTCAGAGAACGCTTTAAAACTTGGGAAGTTCTTACCTAGATCTTTTTAGTCACATAGCGATTCAATCTAGAAGCCACTTCTTCAGGTAGCTTAGTCAGCATTTCTGTGGTTTTCTAGATAATCGTTCAGTACTTCCAGTCCTTCAACATGTAGGATGGCATTGCTGCATGCTTGCAGGAAGTCACCATACTTTTGGAGTCTGAAGTGTCCTTTAGGACCTATTTTAGGCCAGTTATTCAGTTTCTCTCTAAAGGCTCTTTGTACTAAGAAAGGATGACCATATCTTGCATTACATTTTTACCAAGCTTGTTTGTAGGCTTCTCCATCTTTTCTAAAGAAGTTATCTTCAAGAACTTCCTTGGCTTCTCCACCAACATATCTCTGAAGGTAGAATAACTTGTCAACTGGACTGAAGCAATGATGGTCAATGATCATTTCAAAACTTGCCTTCCACTCTATGAACTTCAGTATGTCTCCTGAAAAAACTTTGGGTTCCGGAACGGGAAGTCTAGATAGGACTGTTCTCTGTGGTCTTGCTGAGACAATGGTTGTAACACTCTCTTGAGCATTGCCACGGCATCTAGTAATAGAATCATCCGGTTCTATTTTCTCACTTACTTCTGAATTAGGTGCGTCCTTTTCTTTATCTTTTCTGGTGGAGATAGAGGGTAAATCCACACACTTTTTTCCTAACACTGAACTAGGCCTCTCTTTGTTTTTATGAGCAGGGATGGAAGGATAATAACTTATTTCTTTACTACATGCTGGAGATTTCCTTCCATTCTCCTGGGCATATGAAGGAAAGTAGGAGTCTTTTTCTTCACTTAGTACAGATTTGAATCTATGACTGCTCTGACTCATATCCTCCTCATATACTCTAGGTCTGGCTTCTATGATCTTAACTTCTTTCTGCGTTTCCAGACTTTTCATCTGTTGGCGCTGTGCCTTGATTTCAGCTTCCATCTGATGGTGTTGTGCATCCTTTTCAGCTTCCTTTTCAGCCATCAGTTGGCGCTGCGCCTCGATGGCAGCTTCCATTTCAATTTCGACTCTCTTGACAGCAAGTTGTTCAGCTAATTTCTTTTTTTTTGGCTGAAGTATTTGAGGACTCTGATATACAGGTGGCACTTCTGCTAGTGAAGGAAGTCACACTTGAGATTATGGTACCACCTAAGGACCTAGCATAGTCTCTCATAAAAAGCTCATTCATTCTACTTCTTTCTTTAACTTCAACATAGTTTTCTGCAGATGATAGTTCTCTCATGAGCTTTACCAAATCTTTAGTGACCGCAGTACATGTGTCCATGTTCCTTACAATATCCTGGGAAGGTGTTGTAAATGACCGCAGGTTGACATATGCTGCCCTAAGCTCAGTGTCTCTACCTTATCACTCAAGTTCCCTTTTATACTTTCTTGCTTTAGATTTTTACTAATGTCTTTAATGTATAATTTACATTTATCATACATTCTGGTGAACTTTTTTTCCTTTCAGTGCAGCTTCTTGCTCCAAATTATCCAGCATCTTTGGGGTCGGTTTTCTGGCATCTGATGAATGTCTTAGTTCATCTGTTTGGGCTATATTTGTTTGAGGCAAGACTATTGCTGCATCAGACTCTTCTACCTCAGACAGGTTCCATTGCTCTTCCCCTCTACTCTATGTACCTTTGCATCTTCTAACAGTGGCATGGTAATACTAGGCTCAGACATTTTACTCTAAATGCAATACTGACAAATGCAGAAATAAATGACTGTCACTTAAAGTACAACAGTGATAAATGCAGGCAATAAATGACTTTCACTTTAAATGCTTTAGAGTCCGTGTACTACAAACTGCCATTTGTTTTTATTTAAAGTCTCTTTATGCCAAAGCCTATATGCAATGATGAGTAATAAAAGGAAAGCTCTGACCTTATTCTGAAAAGCAGGATACTGTGATCTGAAGGTTGCTGGAACAAATGTCTGTCTTAAAGGAGACTTGTCTTTTCTTGATGTGATGTGATGCTCTGCACTGACTTGCAATTCTCTGTGCAGACCTGCGACGCTCTGCGCTGAGTTGCGATGCTTTGTGATGACTTGATATGATCTGTGATGACTTGCAATGCGCTGGCTTGGATACATTGCTGCAGGCTTTGGGTCTAGTGGCGGGAAGCTAGCTGACTGCAGTACATGGTCTCTCTGTGGATAGCAGTGCAGGCACTCTAGCTCTGGACTTTGGCCTCCCATTATGCGTCTCTTTCTCTCTCTAGGGATCACAGGAGGGTTGGCGCTCTTTCTCTGACTATTTTGCCTTTGCCGTTCTGCCACTTTAAGAGTCGGCTGCAGTTTGACTAATGCACACGTTCTATGGCCTTTATGGTAGCTTCGCTGAGATGTCTTTGCTTGCTCACTCAGGGAACAGTTGCAGTGCGGCAGTATATGCTGGTGCTCTGCTGCTCTAATGCGCTCTTTACTGTGCAAGTTGAGGAGCACTATCACTTCACCCTCTGAGGGCAATAGTTCCACTGTGGCAGGTGCAGCACTATGAAGTGCATTTTGCACTGTGGCATTAGAAGATTTTTGATATCTCTCCCTAGGGATCGCAGGAGGGTTAGCGCTCTTTCTCTGACTATTCTGTCACTTTAAGAGTCGGCTGCAGTTTGACTAATGTACAAACCGGATTCCCAAAAAGTTGGGACACTATACAAACCGTGAATAAAAACTGAATGCAATGATGTGGAGGTGCCAACTTCTAATATTTTATTCAGAATAGAACATAAATCACGGAACAAAAGTTTAAACTGAGAAAATGTACCATTTTAAGGGAAAAATATGTTGAATCAGAATTTTATGGTGTCAACAAATCCCCAAAAAGTTGGGACAAGGCCATTTTCACCAATGTGTGGCATCTCCCCTTCTTCTTACAACACTCAACAGATGTCTGGGGACCGAGGAGACCAGTTTCTCAAGTTTAGAAATAGGAATGCTCTCCCATTTCTGTCTAATACAGGCCTCTAACTGTTCAATCGTCTTGGGCCTTCTTTGTTGCACCTTCCTCTTTATGATGCGCCAAATGTTCTCTATAGGTGAAAGATCTGGACTGCAGACTGGCCATTTCAGTACCCAGATCCTTCTCCTACGCAGCCATGATGTTGTGATTGATGCAGAATGTGGTCTGGCATTATCTTGTTGACAAATGCAGGGTCTTCCCTAAAAGAGATGACGTCTGGATGGGAGCATATGTTGTTCTAGAACCTGAATATATTTTTCTGCATTGATGGTGCCTTTCCAGACATGCAAGCTGCCCATGCCACATGCACTCATGCAACCCCATACCATCAGAGATGCAGGCTTCTGAACTGAGCGTTGATAACAACTTGGGTTGTCCTTGTCCTCTTTGGTCCGGATGACATGGCGTCCCAGATTTCCAAAAAGAACTTCGAATGGTGACTCGTCTGACCACAGTCTTCCATTTTGCCACACTCCATTTTAAATGATCCCTGGCCTAGTGAAAACGCCTGAGCTTGTGGATCTTGCTTAGAAATGGCTTCTTCTTTGCACTGTAGAGTTTCAGCTGACAACAGCGGATGGCACGGTGGATTGTGTTCACTGACAATGGTTTCTGGAAGTATTCCTGAGCCCATTCTGTGATTTCCTTTACAGTAGCATTCCTGTTTGTGGTGCAGTGTCGTGTAAGGGCCCGGAGATCACGGGCATCCAGTATGGTTTTACGGCCCTGACCCTTATGCACAGAGATTGTTCCAGATTCTCTGAATCTTCATATGATGTTATGCACAGTTGATGATAGATGCAAAGTCTTTGCAATTTTTCGCTGGGTAACACCTTTCTGATATTGCTCCACTATCTTTCTGCACAACATTGTGGGAATTGGTGATCCTCTACCCATCTCGGCTTCTGAGAGACACTGCCACTCTGAGAAGCTCTTTTTATACCCAATCATGTTGCCAGTGACCTAATTAGTGTTAATTGGTCTTCCAGCTCTTCGTTATGCTCAAATTTACTTTTTCCAGCCTCTTATTGCTACTTGTCCCAACTTTTTGGGGATTTGTTGACACCGTGAAAATTTTAATAAACATATTTTTCCTTTAAAATTATACATTTACTCGGATTAAACGTTTGATCTGTCTACGTTCTATTACAAATAAAATATTGACATTTTCCATCTCCACATCATTGCATTCAATTTTTATTCACAATTTGTTTAGTGTCCCAACTTTTTTGGAATCCGGTTTGTAGATGCTCTATGGCCTTTATGGTAGCTCTGCTGAGAAGTCTTTGCTTGCTCACTCAGGGAACAGTTGATTTGCGGCACTATGAAGTGCCTTTTGCGCTGTGGCATTAGAGGAATTTTGATATCTCTGACTTTTAGTCTAACCAGACTGTCTATTACTCTGTAAACTCTTGCGCCGTACTATGGAAACCGTAGGTTTAAAGAGCACACCAAATGCTTGAAATAACTTCTTTATTAACTTCAACTTTTCTTCATATAACACTGCCGCCTCCGCAGCAGATAGTCCATGTACTTAACAAGTGTTGAAAAGATATCACAAAATGGCGGTATGATTAAGATGGTGGTTCAACTGTTCAATCTTGTCATTCAACATAAAATGGTGGATATATTTCTCTCTTGAGTATCTGTACTCTCACTTTAAGTTATTTAAGCACTTCATGATCTCTCTGAGAGGTATAGCTGAGGTCTAACTAATAGTTCTGCTTGCTCAACTTGGTTTGCAGTTTGCAGTATGCAATTGCTTATGATCTGGTATGAACAGTTCACAGTTTGCATGCAATTTGTATGGAATCTAGTTTGTATGCTTGCAATTTGTAGCTTGCAATTTGTATTTGCAATTGTATGGTTGCAATTGGTGGAACTGTAAATAAACACATATATATATATATAGTTCAGTATACAGTTCTAAACAACATACTAACAATAGGAACAGTATATAACTGTTTTAAATACCTATTTTGGCCTCTTGTTCCCATAAAACTGGACTCTGACTGGAACTGTGTGTCTGTTCAGCTCCTCTCTCTGGTGAGTAATGATTCCAGCAGCTCCTGCTAGGGCAATTCCCAGATAGGCTGTGTGTGAGGCTAGCTGTGATTGGTGGAAACTCTTGCTGTGTGAGAAGCTGGCTGTGATTGGTCTAGACTTCTGCCCAGCAACAACAGATTAACATTATACTTTCTGTTGTTTCTGTTGTGTCACTGAGCTTACCTTACATCACAAAATGAATCTTAAAGGCATATTATCTTTTTCTGCTTCTGTGAACACAAAATATAACAGTTATATGACATCCGAAACATAATGTCACAGTAAATAACTCTGCTTTTGTATTTAACACATATACAAAGGAACTATATTAAGGCTATTGGCAGGTTTAGCTGTATACACATATAAGCTATACTAGCAACCTAGGACAGGTCTTAGCTGGCCAGCTACAGGACCCTTTGCCATTCGTTAAGTATAAGAACCCTTTATTGTAATATTTGTAACGGTTTTGCACACCTGTATTTATGTATGTTATTTCATTTTGTAACTAAGAACCAGGCTCGGACTGGCCCACAGGGGTACAGGTGAATTCCCCAGTGGGCCCCTGAGCGAGGTGGGCCCCTAGTCTCCAACCTCCTGCCCCAGTGGGACATAACACAGTAGACTTACTGCACTACATACATATATTCAATGTACAGCATCTCAACCAGCCTATGTTCATAGAAAAAAACTTGATACAATATTAAAGAAACTCCCCAGTGTATTATTATAGACACGATCAGAGCTGAGATGACTTCTAGGTATAGAGGAAAGCTACCAGTGTCCTCTTTTCTCCAGGATCATATGAGCAGGTAATATTTGAATGTATCCGTACGGTAGGCCCCCAAAAAATATTTTACTGGTGGGCCCTAGGCACCACAGTCCGACACTGCTAAGAACTGTACATGTTTACAGATGAAGGCTAAAATGTAAGTGTTTGCCTCATAGACTATAATAGAGGCAATTAACCCAGGTTGGCTGTGTGCTGCTGGGTGCCTGCTTACAAGTAGGACACTGCCTGGATCTCTGTCGGCCTGCAGAATAGATGGTGCCGGTGTGTTTTGAAAGGCTGTGTTGGGGTGTTTTTATTTTATTTTTATGTTTACTCTGTGGCCTGCATGGATGGGGCGTGCAACATTGGGTGTGTGAAATAGATCATCCCTTGACATTTGCACCAGGCTAATTTGATAGGGCAGTCTCGTCCGTGACACTTGTGCTTTCGGTTCCGTCTATAGTATAGTTTCCGGCAGCAGAGGCTGTGCAGATTGGCTGATCTATGGGGGTGGGGGTGGTCGGATAACCACCAATCTGATATTGATGGCCCATCCTAAAGAAAGGTCATCAGTAAGTATTGAAAGACCCCTTTTAATGCATTATATACACAGTTATAACAAGCTTCAAATTGACATTTTACACAACAAAATCCATTGAAAAAGTTAAAGTTTGTAGAACTGCGTATTTGACACATTTAAGGTCCATTCACACGTCCATAAGTGTTTTGCGGCTCCGCAAAACACGGACCCTGGCAATGTGCATTCCGCAATTTGCGCACCGCACATCGCTGTCACTATAATAGAAAATGCCTAATCTTGCGGAAACGGAAGCATGGATGTGGAAGTGCAGATCCGAAAATGTGGATGTGGACAGCACATTCCGGCCTCATTGAAAATGAATGGGTCTGCACCCATTGCGGACCCATTTTGCGGACGTGTGATTGGACCCTTAGAGTCAAGTTTAGAGATGAGCGAATCGAAGCTGACTAAGTGGAATTCATTTAGAATAGCAGGAAAACTTTGATTCGCAACGAATGCGAATTTTCTCGCGCTTCGTGGCAATGAATCACAATTTTCCTAAAAGGGCGGCTACATGTGTAAGGACTGAGGACATGGCGCAATAAACTCTGGGAAGGCGGGATCACCCAGATTGACATGCCTGCATGCAGCCAATCAGCAGCCCGCCCTGTGATGTCACAGTCCTATAAATATGGCAGCCATCTTAGAGTCACACATTTTCCAGTGTTCAGAGTGCAGTGAAAGACGTGTGAAGGTGCTAGAGACAGCAATTGGAAAAACGATTGTGGGATAAAAAGACAGAAAAAAACGATTTGTAAGTGAAGGGAAGGATAGGGAGGAGTCATTTCACAGCATCTTAGTGCAGGAAGAGACGTCAGAAGGTGCTAGCAGGGCCGTCTTTAATATTGATCGGACCCTGGGCAAGAATTTACTTGGGTCCCCTTCCCACACCCTACCATGCAATCAAGCCCTCCACCACAACACACACACACACACACACAGAAAAAAATAAATCCACACACCTCGTAGAGTAGTAAACTTTAATAATGATGTGTGGTCCCTAGAGGTGTTCCATGGCAGTAATGTAAATACTGCCTTTTTTTTCTGAAAAGGCAGTGTTTACATAAAAAATCTTGCAGAGACATGTTATAGACACCAGAACTACCACGTTTAGCTGTTGTGGTTCTGGTGACTATAGTGTCCCTTAATATAGAGAAAAAAAAATGAATCAGCACAAAAGTTTTAAATAAAATGGTTGTATCATTATTCTAAAAATTAAAAAAGCACAACTTCTGACACAAATATATAGTATTTTGCAGATTATTTTTTTTTTACAATAATGTGCAGACAGTACTGTACTATTAACCCCTACATACACCCCTAAATATACGGTAATACAGCGCCACATACCTCTTACATCCAGTGACGTCTCTTTGATGTAGATGTTCTCTATCCTTATCTTCTCCTTTCAGACCTTCACACCAGACCACCATTTTTCAGCCATTTCTCATCTCTGCAGTTTGACAAAAAAAAATCTTAGTTTACTACTTTTCTTCTATCATCCTCCCATCTCCTGGACAAATCATCCTACCATCCCAATACTCTGCCTGCCATGCTCCCCAATATTATACTGCAGAAACAGATAAACCCCCTGATAATAGTAGTAGCATGCATATAGTGCCCTTCAATAATTATTGGCACACACTGCCCTAAAATAACTGCGCCCAGCAAATAGTTCCCCTATTAGCAGGGGTTCACGGAGGCAGCAGCGGTAGCAGTCACTCAGTGCGGACTGTTGGGGGGAAAATCAGGTACTCGGCGGTGTGGCAGTTTTTTGTGAAGCCGCCGGAGGTGGTCAACATGGCCATATGTAGAATATGTGGGCAAAAGGTGAAGAGTGGCCAGGGTGCCAATGTTGGCACCACAGCCCTGCATTAACATATGGTGACCATAAAGTGGCCTGGGAGAACCGTGGCTCCGAAGTGGGGGTCCAGCCTGCCGCAGCGACCAGTGACACACACCTGGTTTCAGACAGTCAAGGCTCCACCACCTCAGCCGAAGGGAGCTGTCTGTCATTTCCTACTTCTGATGGTACAGATGCTCCTGCTCCTACTCCTCGTCAGTCATTCTGTCAGGAATCGATCACTGAAGTGATTTCTAAGAGACAGCAGTATGCGTGCACACATCCAACGGTGCAGAAGCTGAACATGCTTGTGTCCAACTTACTGGTGCGACAGTCCCTCCCTTTCCATGTGGTGGAAAGAAGTGGCCAAAGGAGGAAAAAGGCGCTCATAGGGTGAGTAGGTTCAGAACAGGCTTCCAATTCAGGAAGAATGGTGTTGCTCACCTGCTGTCGTTGCACCTAATGTTCAGTGCAACTGTACTGGAGGCGAGTAGGAGTGGTTTAAGTTTTGCTGGTTGGTGCTGCCGGTTACGTCCGTGTTCACCTTTGGCGGGGGCCAGGTCGCCGTCTGGGTCAGTGTATGAAGTATGTATCCACTGGACTCTGGGGTCGAGTGGAGGGTGGACCATAGGCGCAAAACACAACCAGAGTTTGTTTCAAAGCAATAGTTTTTTTTTTTTATTATTTTTGTTATCGTGACAACGCGTTTCGGGGTTCTGTGCACCCCTTTTTCAAGTCTAAAAAACATGTACATACAAATTATATAAAAAGGGATAATAGTAATAATAATATGTCCGTCAAGCTTAGATTTATACATATATACGTCAATACCATGATGTCAATAAAAAGTAAAAAATTATATTATATAATAATAAAAATATAAACAACTATCAATTGTAAAATATGGAAATAAAAATGTAAATATATATATATATATATATATATATATATATATATGAGGCACCAATTGATTACGTGGCTGAAAATAAATAGCTGTTTGCAGGGCGCGTGTAAGGTTAAACAATCTTGATATAGATATGCAATATAAAGTTTAAGCAGAGAGTCAATGAACCTATACGGTGGATACATAGTATATAAAAGAAGAAAAAAAAAACAAGGGCATGATGTGCTATTGGGTGGTAATATAAGGACTGAGGGTGAAGGCATGATAAGGTGTATACAAGAGGAAGTGGTGAGGGGAAGGAAGAGAGACAAGCGGCGCTGGAGTACATACCGGTGAGTGCTGCTGATGGAAGTTGCGCTGCTCCCAGCTTCTGGCACGTGCGGCGTCCAGATGCTGTGTGCTGGGAGCGCGCGCTGGGCCGGCAAAGAGGAGGAGAAGTGGGCAGGGACTGGGCCGGCTGGGTGGTGCGAACGTCCTGAATGGGCGGAGCTAGCTGCTGGTGGTGACGCAAACGCCCTGAGTGGGCGGGGCTTATGTAGTGGGCGGAGCCTAGTGCCGCGATGCGATGCAGTGACGGCGCATGGACGTGGACGGGGGGGGGGCAGCAATGTAGAAGGGCCGGAACGATGTGTGTGAGGGGGTGGGGCTATGAGGAAGCTGGGGATGAAAGGGATGACTGCAGGATGAGACTGAGAGTGGTGATGGGGACAGGGCGAAAGGGAGGGAAGGGAAAGCAACTATGCTAAGGGTGAATGACATGATGGGGGTGGGCGGGACGGGATATGAGGGGGGTGGGATAGTGAGGATGTTGGGGATGCAGGCAGTGGCGTACACACAATCCATGGGGCCCCGGTGCAAAACTGAATCATGGGGCCCCCCTCCCCGTCGCCGCCCCCCCAACCTCCCTCCACCAGCAGCAGAGTTAGGCTACTTTCACACCTGCGTTAGGTGCGGATCCATCTGGCATCTGCACAGACGGATCCGCACCTATAATACAAACGCTTGTATCCGTTCTGAACGGATCCGTTTGCATTACCACGAAAAAAAAAAAAAAGATAATGCAAACGGATCCGTTTTGACTTACACTAAAAGTCAATGGGAGGCAGATCCGTTTTCAATTGCACCATATTGTGTCAGTGAAAACGGATCCGTCCCCATTGACTTAGGCTACTTTCACACTAGCGTTCGATCGGATCCGTTCTGAACGGATCCGATCATAATAATGCAGACGGAGGCTCCGTTCAGAACGGATCCGTCTGCATTATTTTAGCATATAACAGCTAAGTGTGAAAATAGCCTCGTACGGATCCGTCCAGACTTTCAATGTAAAGTCAATGGGGGACGGATCCGCCTGAAGATTGAGCCATATTGTGGCATCTTCAAACGGATCCGTCCCCATTGACTTACATTGTAAGTCTGGACGGATCCGCACGCCTCCGCACGGCCAGGCGGACACCCGAACGCTGCAAGCAGCGTTCAGCTGTCCGCCTGTCCGTGCGGAGGCGAGCGGAGCGGAGGCTGAACGCCGCCAGACTGATGCAGTCTGAGCGGATCCGCTCCATTCAGACTGCATCAGGGCTGGACGGCTGCGTTCGGGTCCGCTCGTGAGCCCCTTCAAACGGAGCTCACGAGCGGACCGACGGACGCTAGTGTGAAAGTAGCCTTACATTGTAAGTCAGGACGGATCCGTTTGGCTCTGCATCGCCAGGCGGACACCAAAATGAATCTGCACAGACGGATCCGCACCTATAATGCAAATGCTTGTATCTGTTCAGGACGGATCCGTTTGGCTGCAGGCAGCGTTTTGGTGTCCGCCTCCAGAGCGGAATGGAGGCTGAACGGAGGCAAACTGATGCATTCTGAACGGATCCTTATCCATTCAGAATGCATTGGGGCTGAACTGATCCGTTTTGCACTGTTTGTGAGAGCCCTGAAACAGATCTCACAAGCGGACCCAGAAACGCCAGTTTCTCCGCTTGTGAGATCTGTTTCAGGGCTCTCACAAACGGATCCGTTCTGAAAAGATACAAGCTTTTGCATTATAGGTGCGGATCCGTCTGTGCAGATACCAGACAGATCCGCACCTAACGCAGGTGTGAAAGTAGCCTAACTCTGCTATATTTCTGTAGCCTGCAACCTCTGACTGCCCAGTTGGGCTAAAACTACTACACCCAACATGTTTTGGCAGTAATAGTAAATGGATATTGGTGCAATTCTGAGCTATTAGTCTATATAATACATATGTAGGCTACAGTAGCCCAGAATTGCACCAATATCCATTTACTATTACTGCCAAAAGATGTTGGGTGTAGTAGTTTCAGCCCAACTGGGCAGTCAGAGGTTGCAGGCTACAGAAATGTAGGAGAGTTAGTTATAAAGCCAGCCCCCAGCAGAGCAATGGTGAGCAATTAGGAAGACTTTTTTCTTATCTTATCTTATCTTAACCTCCGGATCGGCATCGGCTTCTTCGCGCTCTCCAGAAAGCGCCTTCTCCCTGCGTCATGTCTGATGCGGCCGCACGGGGAGGAGAATCAGGGGGTGGAGACTCAAGGAGGGGAGGGGAGGGCTGGCCTGGCACTGACTATGCAGCGCAGAAACGCAACACTGGGCGGCGGGCCCGGGTCGGCTGCCTGGGTTAAACAGGCAGGCACAGCACTACTGCAGGGCGGGGCCAGGGGCCCACAGGCGGCCGGGCCCCCTGGAGTGCCGGGCCCGGTCGCAACTGCGACCCCTGCGACCCCTGTATGTACGCCCCTGGATGCAGGGGAATGAGTGCAAGGTGATGCTTGGTGTGTTGGGGGGAGGGGACGCAGCAATATTAGGGAAATAAATGGTATAATGGTGGAAATTGAGAAAAGAGAGAGTTATGGGAAGGTGGTCCAGTTGGATTTAGAAACATTTGTTTTCTAAGCTTTCATTGAGACCGTAAGGGTCCAGTGTTTGGAGCTTGTATATCCAAAACATTTCTCTCCGTTGTAAAGTTCTGAACCTGTCGGAACAGCTGTCAGAGATATGTTCGATGGGCGTGATGGTTAGCCTAGTGGGATCCTTGTTGTGGATGGCCAGGAAGTGTCTGGACACACTGTGTTTTAGGTAGCCCCGTTTTGATATTCCATCTGTGGTTGTTTAGGCGTTCTCTGAGGGTCTGAATGGTTCGACCTACATATTGCTGTCCACAGGCGCATTCTAAAAGATAAATGACAAAACTTGAAGCACAGTTCATGAGGCTTTTGATAACGAATTCTTCCCCTGTGGTGTTGCTCTTAAAGGTCGTTATGCTGTTATTGATATTATCGCAGCACTTGCATAGTTTATGGCTGCATTTGAAGCTCCCTTTAGATTCGGGGAACCATTTGGATGTGGTCATTGTGGCACGTTTTATTCTTTTTAGTTTGCTCGGGGCTAGTGCATTCTTTAGTGTGCGGGCCCTCCTAAATGTGAAGTGGGGCTTGCAAGAGATAGTTTCTTTGAGATAGGGATCGGCCTTCAGGATGTGCCAATATTTTGTTATGATGTTCCTTAGTGTTCCATGGTTGGGATTGAAGGTGGTGATAAAGGATGATTTCGATTTCATACGGTCGACCATTGTGTCTGGTTTCTTTTTGGTTATTAGACAGTCCTCTTGGCTCTGCTCATAGGCGCGTCTGAAGGCCCCCCCGACCATTCCTCTTGGGTAATTTTTGTTTTGGAATCTGGAACATAAAATCCGGCTTTGTTCAATAAAGTCATTGGTTGTTGAGCAGTTCCTCCTTATTCGTTTAAATTGACTAAATGGAATGTTGTCTTTCCATTTTCTGTAATGTGCGCTCTCATAGTCCAGGTAGCTGTTACCGTCCACTTTCTTGAAAAAGGTTTTTGTCATGATGGTGTTGCATTCAGAATATAATACCAGGTCCAGGTATTCAATTGATATATTAGAACTTGTGGACGTAAAACTGAGGTTCCAAGTGTTGTTGTTTAGGTAGGACACAAATGTTTGGGCGTCTTCTTCGCTCCCCTTCCAAATAAAAATTAGGTCATCAATGTACCTTTTGTAGAATACAATTGATTCCCTCCACTTGTGATTATTGTTAAGGAATCTCTACATGGGTCGGTTTGAAGAGGCATCACGTCCACAAGTTCTAATATATCAATTGAATACCTGGACCTGGTATTATATTCTGAATGCAACACCATCATGACAAAAACCTTTTTCAAGAAAGTGGACGGTAACAGCTACCTGGACTATGAGAGCGCACATTACAGAAAATGGAAAGGCACCAGGCTCCGCCCACTACATAAGCCCCGCCCACTCAGGGCGTTTGCGTCACCACCAGCAGCTAGCTCCGCCCATTCAGGACGTTCGCACCACCCAGCCGGCCCAGTCCCTGCCCACTTCCCCTCCTCTTTGCCGGCCCAGCGCGCGCTCCCAGCACACAGCATCTGGACGCCGCACGTGCCAGAAGCTGGGAGCAGCGCAACTTCCATCAGCAGCACTCACCGGTATGTACTCCAGCGCCGCTTGTCTCTCTTCCTTCCCCTCACCTCTTCCTCTTGTATACACCTTATCATGCCTTCACCCTCAGTCCTTATATTACCACCCAATAGCACACATGCCCTTGTTTTTTTTTTTTTTTGTTTTTTTCTTAGATATACTATGTATCCACCGTATAGGTTCATTGACCCTCTGCTTAAACTTTATATTGCATTACTATATCAAGATTGTTTAACCTTACACGCGCCCTGCTAACAGCTATTTATTTTCAGCCACGTAATCAATTGGTGCCTCTCATATATATATATATATATATATATATTTACATTTTTATTTCCATATTTTACAATTGATAGTTGTTTATATTTTTATTATTATATAATATAATTTTTTACTTTTTATTGACATCATGGTATTGACGTATATATGTATCCATTCATTCATTTATATCTACATCTAAATCTAAGCTTGACGGACATATTATTATTACTATTATCCCTTTTTATATAATTTGTATGTACATGTTTTTTAGACTTGAAAAAGGGGTCCACAGAACCCCGAAACGCGTTGTCACGATAACAAAAATAATAAAAAAAAACCTATTGGTTTGAAACAAACTCTCTGGTTGTGTTTTGCGCCTATGGTCCACCCTCCACTCGACCCCAGAGTCCAGTGGATACATATTTCCATGTGGTGGACTCTGCACCTTTTAGAGAACTGATGGCTTGTGCCTAGCCGAGGTGGAGAGTCCCAAGTCATAATTTCTTTGCGAAAAGGCAGTACAAGCCCTGCACAAATGTAGAACAGAAGGTGGGCCAGTCCTTGAGCCTGTCGGTGTTTGCCAAAGTGTACGGCAGCGCCGACGTGTGGAGCAGTAACTACGGTCAGAGACAGTACATGTCCTACAGCCACACCAGCAAAATGGCCAGGTCACGCCGCTTCCACATCCACATTGTCACGCTGTTGGTTCTGCGACAATGTCCACCTGTGCCTCCTCATCCTCCAACATGTCCTCAGCCTCTAATGCAGGGACAAGTCACAGTGCTCCTCCAGCATACCACAAGTACAGGGCATGGCGGTGTCACGCAATTATGTAATGTTTCCCTGGGCGAACGGAGTCACACAGGGGAGGAACTTCTCTGTGTGATTCATCAAGAAATTGAATCCTGGCTATCTCTGCGACAAATGAAAATCGGAACCATGGTTACCGACAACAGGAGGAACATAGTGTCTGCGCTGGGTCGAGAAAGGCTGAGCCATGCACCCTGCATGGCACACGAGTTCAATCTGGTTGTCAAGCGGTTCCTGAAATCTTCCACCCATCTGCAAGACATCCTAAAAATGGCCAGGAAACTTTGCATGTACTTTAGCCACTCGTACACCTCAAAGCACACCCTCTTTGAGCTGCAGCGTCAGAACGGCATCCCCCAACATAGGCTGATATGTGACATTTCCACCCGTTGGAATTCCACCCTCCATATGTTGGACCGACTTTACTAACAGAGAAAGGCCATCAACGATTTCTTGATGATGCAAGCGGATAGGAGTACACCCCTGTGTAACTTTGATGTCAGCCAGTGGCAGCTTATGTATGACACCTGCCGTTTGCTCAGGCACTTTGAGGATGCCACGTTATTTGTCAGTCACCAGGACTACGGGATGAACAACGTCATTCCACTGCTTCATGTACTGTAACAGATGCTGGTAACTATGGCTGATCAGGGGACAGGAGACGTGGTACCTCGCTCCCACGTCCACATGAGCCCAGGCGGGGCTGAACTGGAAGAGGAGGAGGAGGGGGAGTAGGACATTGAAGCACAGGCAATGTGTAGCCAAATGGGTGGTTTTTCTACTCAGCTGACAGGACAGGAGGAGCAGGAGCAGCCAGAGGGACTACAGGGCGATGAGGGAGATGAGACAGAGGACCCAGACACACTGTGGCAGTATGCAGTGGAGATGGAGGCAGGGAGTCCCGCCGAGTCACTTGCACAAATAGCCCGATGCATGCTTGCGTAGTGACAGCCGAATTGTCACCATTTGGCAGAGGGATGACTTCTGGCTCTCAACCTTGCTGGACCCTCGCTACCGGTCCAAAATGGGGGCCTTTTTTACACCCACTGAGAGGGAGGACAAACTGAACTACTACAGAGACATCCTATGTTGTCAGTTGGCCACTGCCTATCTGTGCCATCGTCTATCCTCTCGCAGGTCTGACCGTGGCGGCCCTCTGCGCTCACGTTCCAGTGCCATGGCTGCTGGGGAGGGTTGGGGTGGTAGGAACAGTACTAGCTCCATCAACAGCAGCCTGAGTCTACAGTCGCTGATGAGTAGCTTTCTTCACCCACATAGTGAAGAAACTACTCACCAACAGCAGGTAGACCTGGAGCAGGACGTGAACCAGCAGGTGGTGGCATACTTGGACAGCACCCTGCCACCCCACATTGAATATCTGCTGGACTACTGGGTAGCCAAACTGGATTTGTGGCTGCAACTAGCCGAGTTTGTCTTTGAAAAGCTGTCCTGCCCGGCCAGTAGTGTGGCATCAGAGCGGGTTTTTAGTGTGGCAGGGGCAATAGTTACCCTAAGGAGAACTCGTCTCTCCACCCAAAATGTGGAGAGACTGACCTTTCTCAAGATGAATCAGTTGTGGATCAGCCAGGATTTCCAACCACTAATTCCTGATGCATCAGACTAGATCATCCATGGTGCCACACCAACACTTAGATTAAAGAGACCAGTTTCATCTGACTACCTGCCTCAGCTACTACTCTGTTGCTGCCACCCGCCTGATGCCACACATCTGATGCCAAGTGCTCCTTCTCTCAGCCACCTTCATTATCGGGTACTGGTATTGCCACCCACCGCCCCACTCTGTTACCGGTTCACTTTGTGGTATCCTGATGCTGCTGCTACTGCCATCTCCAAACTATGTCACCTTGCCACTCCGTGGTCTCCTGATGTTGCTGCTGCTACAGCCATCTCCACGGTATGTCACCTTGCCACTGTGTGGTAGCCTCCTGCTGCTACTGCTGCTGACATATCCACATTACGTCACCTTTCCACTCTGTGGTATCTTCATGCTGCTACTGCTGATGCCATATCCACTATGTCACCTTTCCACTCTGTGGTATCCTCCTGCTGTTATTGGTGCTGCTATATCCACATTATGTTACCCTGTCACTCTGTGGTATCCTACTGCTGCTGACATATGCACATTATGTCACGATTCCACTCTGTGGTATCTTCCTGCTGCTACTGCTGCTGCCATATCCACATTATGTCACCTTGCCACTCTGTGGTCTCCTGATGCTGCTGCTGCCATCTCCACACTATGTCACCTTGCCACTCTGTAGTATCCTCCTGATGCTGCTGCTGTTGCCGCCACCTCCACAATCTGTCATTGGGCCACTCTGTGGTCTCCTCATGCTGCTTCCACCTCACCACTATGTCATAGGTCTACTCTGTGGACTTCTCATGTTGTTCCCACCCTCCCCACTTCATGACTGGTCCACTATTTCGGCATGGCTGACATCATCATTTATTTGACCTTTCTTCTGATCTGTCAGAAGAAAGCAAAAATCATACGCACAATGAATCCTGTCTGTGTAGCAGCTGTAAGGCCTGTATGGTCCCATCAGAATTGGCTTATGATTTGGTAGACAAAAGCAGGAGTGGGCACAAAACACAAAAGTTCCATTCACTCGTCATCTTTGTTTTAGAGCCACTCCTGTTTTTTTGGCATTACAGTAGCAATACTGATGGATTATTGAGCAAATGCTGACCGGATAAAAGTCGTATGCTCCACAGACAGGATCCGTTTTTGGGGGTTATTGTTCTGATGGATCAGAGGAAGGGCAAATTAATTAGTGAAGTCAAAACACAAACTTACTGCTGACACCCTTTCCACTCTATCGGGGGGCTCTACTTGTATTTGCGTTTAATAGAACAGGTTCTGTAGACATCTATGGGGAATCAGCTGACAACGGTGTAAAAGGGCTGCGCTTCTTCTTGACGCTAACATCGACCTGTAAGGCTAAGTTGATACTTCAGTTATTTGGTCATTTTTGGCCCCATGACTGCCCAAATAAGTGAAGTGTACGGTGATTCTAACATACTGACTCACAGTATTGTTTCACTACCAAAACAGACTCCCTATGCGTGTTACTGCAAGGCACCGTGTTCTACACCACTAGAAAGGCTCTCTGCAGCCAGGAAATAGCAGTTTTTTTAACGTAATTCGCCGCAAATTTATTCAGATGGAAGCAAATTTTTTCTGAATAAATTTGGTGAACCGGCAAATCATATTTTTTTAAAAATGTGCTCATCTCTAGTCAAGTTTGCTACATCTGTGTGTGACTGTATGGGCATCCAGTGGCATATGTCGCTCATATTGACTAGTGTTGAGTCCACGAGATTTAGCGCTAGATCTTCAAACAAGAAGGCAGCGGTCAGCCTGTTGTACGCAAATGGATGAGGTAAGTATGATTGAATTTTTTTCAATGTTTTTCCTTTCACATGACCATATGTCTTTTTCAGTGTTTTGTGGTCCATTTTTCACTGAACCGTTGTTCAGTTTTTTGTTTCCGTTGGCTTTCCATTTCTGTACTGTTTTTATGTTCCGTTTTTCCGTATGGCATATACAGCATACAGTAATTACATAGAAAAATTTGGGCTGGCATAACATTTTCAAAAGATGGATGGTTACGGACGAAATACCGATGCATTTCCGTATGTGTTAAAAAAAAATTGTTGACCCATTGACGAATGGAGCCACGGAACGTGATTTGCGGGCAGAAATAAGACATGTTCTATCTTTCAACGGAACGAAAATACGGAAACAGAATGCATACGGAGTACATTTCGTTTTTTTTTTGCGGAACCATTGCAATGAACGGACCGTATACGAAACGCAAAAAAAACGGCCCGTAAACGGAAAAAGAAAATGGTTGTATGAAAGAGGTCTTACTCTTGGGTTTGGGATGTGCCAGGAGTAAGTTAGAGTAAGAGCAGAGCAGTTTGTTACTCTAGAGCTACATTCACAATTCTGCTGGTTATCGTGGAAGACAATCAACAAGCCTGTCATCCTAACAGAGTAGCTGAGCGCCTAACATGCAATAGGAAGACATTATTGTTGCTGTACAGTACCTAATGTGAATATTAGTCAACAGAAATAGCTCTGTATAGACGATAAGCCTCCAAGAAATAAGAGGTGATTTCAGCTCTGAAGCATGCAGAATTATGAATGCAGCTGTGGATTATAAATAAAGACTGTAAGTCGGTAATGTATTTATAGTAACATAGTACATAAGCCCGAAAAAAAGAAATTTGTCCATCCAGTTCGGCCTGTCATCCTGCAAGTTGATCCAGAGGACGGCAAAAAAAAAACTGTGAGGTAGAAGCCAATTTTCCCCACTTTAGGGGAATAAAACATTCCTTCCCGACTCCAATCAGGCAATCAGAATAACTCCCTGGATCAATGACCCATCTCTAGTAGCTATAACCTGTAATATTATTGCACTCCAGAAATACATCCAGGCCCCTCTTGAATACCTTTATTGTACTCACCATCACCACCTCCTCCATAGTCTCACTGCTCTTACCGTAAAGAATCCTCTTCTATGTTTGTGTACAAACCTTCTTTCCTCCAGACGCAGAGGATGTCCCCTCGTCACAGTCACAGTCCTGGGGATAAATAGATGATTGGAGAGATCTCTGTACTGACCCCTGACATAGTTATACATAGTAATTAGATCTCCCCTCAGTCGTCTTTTTTTCTAAAGTGAATAACCCTAATTTTGGTAATCTTTCAGGGTACTGTAGTTGCCCCATTCCAGTTATTACTTTAGTTGCCCTCCTCTGAACCCTCTCCAGCTCTACTATGTCTGCCTTGTTCACAGGAGCCCAGAACTGTACACAGTACTCCATGTGTGGTCTGACTAGTGATTTGTAAAGTGGTAGGACTATGTTCTTATCACGGGCATCTATGCCCCTTTTGATGCAACCCATTATCTTATTGGCCTTGGCAGCAGCTGACTGACACTGGTTTTTGCAGCTTAGTTTGCTGTTTATTAAAATTCCTAGATGCTTTTCCATGTCAGTGTTACCGAGTGTTTTACCATTTAGTATGTACGGGTGACTTGCATTATTCCTTCCCATGTGCATAACTTTACATTTGTCAGTGTTAAACCTCATCTGCCACTTATCTGCCCAAGCCTCTAATCTATCCAGATCCCTCTGTAGTAGTATACTGTCCTCTTCCATGTTAATTACTTTACACAGTTTAGTGTCATCTGCGAAAATTGATATTTTACTATGCAAGCCTTCTACAAGATCATTAATAAATATATTGAAGAGAATAAGGCCCAATACTGACCCTGAGGTACCCCACTAACTGACAAGCTCACTTGTTTCTGTAAATTGATCCATTGTTCTATATGATAAATGAAAGCACCCATCAAGAAATGTCCATGAAGTAGAAATGAGCAAATCACATTCAATCAGAATTTTGATGTGGCACTGAATCGGAAACTTTCGTGATTTAATTTGGACACATTTTTGAGAGTGAGAGAGAGAGAGAGGGGGGTAGATAAATAAGAGAGAGGGAAGAGAGTGGGAGAGAGAGGAAGAAGAGAGGGGAAAGAGACAGAGAGGAGAGAGAGAAAGAATGAGTGCCTATTCACACGATTGTATGTCTATGGTGACCCGATTGCGGACCACCAATAGCAGCCTGCAGGCTCCGACTGGCCCATAGGGGTACAGGTAGGGTTGCCACCCGTACGGAAATGACCACCCAGGTACAAGCCTTTTTCAGACCCGGGCACAGGATTCATTTCAAACTGCAGACTTGCTAGCCTCACCTGACATTGTGGTGAAGCACAGGCTGAACACTTGTCATCAGGTCCTTTGTGCTCTTCCCAAATCCCGCTCCCGCCCTTTCTCTCCTCCTCACATATGGCCCCGTCCTGCTGAACTGCACATGTGTCGTGTGTACTGCGCCACTGCCATGAATACGGGCAGGCTGCCCGTGTGGCGGGACATTACAGGATGTGCACTGCTGCTGCTGTAGAAACTTGACACAAAATCTTCCGGAGAGAGGAAAGGCCATAAGTTTGTGCTCTGTGCCTAGTGACTACATAGTGGTGGTTTGCCCCTGCACCCTGAGGTGGGAACGGTGTTCTGCCAGATTCCTATACCTGACAGAATGCTATACCCGGAAGTGACGCGGCCACAGCTGGAGGTGGGTGTGTGTACTCGCCCAAATGCTCCGATACCTTCCCCGATATTGGAACTTCCAGTCGGAGGGAGATGTCCCTCTGACGGGCAGAACCAAGGGAGCATACAGCAGACTTGCTTTCCAATCAGGAAGCCGGGAGGTGGGTTATCATCCGCCTCCTGGGATCCTGATTGGCTAGGAAGCCATCTTCACTTGTTGCTAGGCAGCCTGGCTTCCTAACCAATCAGCAAGCTGGGCAGTATCTCATGACTCGCGTCCTGGCCTCCTGATTGGTCAGGAAGGTACGCTGCCTACAAAAAAGTGAATCCGATCATCAAGCGAATCTGATCACGAAGCGGATTAAAATCATGACTTGCCGCCCCTCTTCTTGATTGGTCAGGAAGCTAGGTTGCCTCTGAAGCCAGTGTTCTTTCACTTGAACGCCGTCTTCACGGGAAAGCAGAAAGCCAGGCGATGGGTCATGATCCGCCGCCCGCCTTCCTGATAGTTATGGCTCATATTTTACCAAAAAATTGCTGTGAGGTGTTAACGTGTTCGGGTTTGGCTTGAAGAAAAGGTGGCAACCCTAGGTACAGGGGAATCCCCCGGTGAGCCTCTAGTCTCCCACCCCCTGCAAAAGTGGCACAGTAGATTTAATGCACTGCATACATATATTCAATGTACAGCACCTCAACCAGCCTATGTTCACCGGCCGTGTGAACTCTGAATCATGGATGCGGACCCATTGACTTGAATTGGTCCATAATCCACAAGATACGGCAGAAGATAGGCCATTTCTTAATTTTTGCGGTGCAGAGGCACGGATCAGAACCCCATGGAAACACTCAGCAGGGCTTTCAGGGTCCAAGTCCTATCTTTTGTCGTATCTTGTATAATGGACCCAAGTCCATGGGTCCACACCACAATACGAGATTCACTAAGGTCCGGCATGTTGAGCCCTGAATGAGAGGAAAAAAATGAATAAATAAAAAAGTGAGAGACAACAGAGTAAACATATCATTCATAGGAGATCTCAGAGGGTCATACACAAGTTGTAGGCCAGTTGAAGCACTTGGATTCATGTAGAATTGATTCAGACACGAATTGAATTGGTCAAGCAATTCGGTCAAATCGAACCCAAAACAAATTTTTTGTGATTCACCCATCTCTGCAGTCCAAATGTCCAACCTTCTAACCTATTAGAATCCTCTTCTATATAATGAATCTTTCAGGTTTGCTACTTTCTGTGTTCTCTTTTACGGCTCACATTTATCATCAGGCTGTATTGGAAATGTCTTTTATTTTTACATATAGCATTTTGCTATGTGAAGTTTTATTACGTTATTTTGCAGTCATTGTATTTTTATTGCCACAGAAGGCAATACATTACTTGGATACAGAAGAGCCTCTAATAGAACCACACAAGAGCTTCCCCAATGCAAAAAAAAAAAAAGACACGGGTTATGACAGATTTCACAATTCACAACGCTGGTCTGACTTTTGAGCATAATTCGGAGACAGTGTGCTTATTTGCATTTTTATTCAACTCCGAGAACATTTATAACTTTCTCAATAAATGTGATATCAGCAGAGAGAATCATTCACGTGTCGCTGCCACTTAACTGTTAGAAAAGTGACTTTACTTTTATTTCATTGTAAGTTTATACACTGTGATTCATTTCTCACCTGCTGAAGAGTGAGGTGTTCCTCCTTTTATCTTCTACCACCAGCTGACCTCAGACCGAACGCTTGCACAACCCCAGAACTCTCCACACAGAATCATCTCTCCGAAAGGAGAGAAATGTTTGATACACGACTAGGTTCCTTTCCTTTATTTCATAACACAGCGGGAACGTGAGCCATCGTCTGGACATTATGCATTTTTTTAGATAAATGTTCTTTTCGTTCTGTTCCTTTTTCTCGGGGTTGGCACGAACCCTAGGGCAGATCCAGACAACAATTACAAGCGGGGGTAGACCATTTATTTCTTCCCTAGCATGATACTGGCTTCTGAAGTTTAGGTTCTTGATGTAAAGGATCTATCATATCTACTGTATTGACAGGGAAGATTCATTGAACAGAAGGGAGCTGCCTGAGGATACAATCGGGGGTCCTAAAAGTCAGAGCGTATTTTTCTTGGCTTTACCTTAGGATGACCGTCTGCAAAAGAGACTTACTTGTATTTGTACGATTTGCCTTTGAAGTGCTAAAAGAAGCTGCCTATAAACAGAGATAGAAATTCGCTATTATTCATTGCTGAAATCTCCTGAATATTTCTCTGCAGGCTAGAGATTTGAAAGGATTTTTCTTTCTTTTTTTTTACTGTTTGTCACGTCTGCCCCAAGAATGTCACATCTCATACACATCAGCCATCACATGTAATGATGATCTGTCCATGTGTCATCTTCATGGCTGCTTTAGTGCTACAGACCAGCAAGGCGTACTACTGCATGCCTAGAATACTACCGAGCTGTACACAGGATACACAATACCACAATGTTATTTTCTTATATCTCTACATAACGCAGGTTATAGGCAAGAGCATGCATCCCATACTAGCAGAGCATACCCTGGGGAGATGGGGGGTCCAGCTTTGGACTGAAGTCCTTTGGGGCAACCATAGGAAATAATTTTTATGGCCCACCCTCTTTGCATATTGGACCTTTAGTGTCCTGTATTATTAGTGGTCCATTAATGTCAGAGCTTGGCTCCACCAGAGTATGACTTTGGGGCCACTATGGAGAAGAGGATGCACCATCTCAGGTTTGATTAAGCCTAGCACCCATAAGGTGGTAAGAACCTACAGGGTTTTTTAGATGAGCCAATGATTCTACAAACAGTCAGTCATTTCTTGGCTGATCAAATCTTTTTATGTGAGCATAAAAATGTTTGCAGGTTGGCAGCACTTCTCCCTGGGTAAACAGTTGATGAGCTGCCAACATAATGTAAATAGTATAGTGGATGAACGATCGTAGCAACGATCATTAGTCCCCTGTGCAGCATCCATTAATCATTTAAATGAGCGCCAATGACTTGATTTAACATCAATCATCTTTCAGACTCCCACAAATCTCCACACTGAACACAGGGGGAAGGGGAACAGTAACTGGGCCTGGAAACTAGGGAAGGAACAGGACACCTCCTAAACAACCCTAACCCGGGCCCTGACTACCTATCAATATGAATAGACCTTGAAGGTAAAAATATTCATATGCTGGATACCTAGGCCCTTAAATCCCTATAAGTCCCTGCTATAAGGTTAAGAGACAACCCAATCCTCCCCAGATGGACGAATGGAAGTCTCTGTCTCAGGCCCAGATACAAACAACAGGGAATATAACAAACACAAACAAACGCGACATTTAACTTATGTAGAGATGGACGACCTGGAACACCAGAGACGACCTCACACCAGCTCAGCCAAATCCAAATGAAAGCTATCTAACGCATAGTCAGAAGGGTGGGGTCAGACTATAAAGGGTAGAAGTGATGACCACTGAGCAACAGCTGAGAAAAAGGCATGTGGTCATTAACCCTATCAATACTGAATCAAGAGAAATTAAGGAGGCTGCTAGATTCTTCTACGCTCAGCTAGTTTCCTTGATCTCCTGACATCAGTCACCTGAGGGACCGTGACATTGGCCCACACCAACTACGACACAGCTAAGAGCAGTCCCACAGGAAAGTGTGCTAGGGATCACCCTTTATTTCCACCAAATCCAATGCACAGGAGGCAAGGTAGGAAATCATTGTCCCGCCAGAATGGGTTCATCTCATCAATCAGAATTCTGCACCTTTGATAAAGTCACTCCGAAGCTGATGAACCTCTCCCCTGCTACTTCATGGACAGGGTCGGACATCTCGGCGACAATCTCAGGCATGAGCCACTGCTCTAAATAGTGGTGCAAGAACAGATTATTTGCTTCTGCAAGTGGTGCAGCGACTGTTCATGTGGTACTACAGAAGAGTAGCGGCACATGCACAGTAACTGCTCCAGTAGCAGATGCAGAGTAGCGGCACAGACATAAGATTGTCAGGGCTGACTAGGATCTCCAGCAATGTCAATCAAGGAGCAGGGTAGGCTTCTGTACCCCATCATAGGTACAGAACTGTACTTAATGAGACAAATTGTTTCTTAAGAATCAATTTTCTCATCTCTACCGGTGCCCCACACATTTTAATCCAATGTATGAACATAGCCTAGAATCAGAATTACAATTTGATTCAATAAAGGGAAGGAAAGCTCTATACTTACTCTCACCTACTCTCACCTTACTCTCACCTACAACTCTCACCTAACCTAAGCCTGTGCCATACGATAGGGTGAACTGTAACTCTATTTCATGGATGTATCTGCACTAGGAAAACTGCACTAGGATCCCCTCCCAAATTTTCCTCTTAATTTGTTATATGCCCCCGTATACTGTTATATTCATTAATAATTTTGATAGTCAATAAAAAGTCAGTCATTTTATTAAGAGGCCAACCATGCCACCTTCTAAAAATGAGATTTTCTGAAACCGTTCAGCCGTCCACTCCCTTCTACTATAAGGTGGAAATAAAAGTACATTTTAATCAAAGGGGCAACAAATGGCACGTCTATAAAATAGTACACAATGTAAAAAATGTAAAATGGATAAACAGGGCACTCACGGATAGCCGAGACCAAGTATTAGAAGCAATTGTTAGCTTTTATTATTACAACAAATAAAGTTGATAAAACAATGTAGCACAGTGTGGCACAATTATAATAGATATAACAATGTATCACAAAAATCAATATCGTAGGTGAGCTGTGGATAGAATATGTTGTAGTCTATTGACCAGCTGAAAAATGTTCAATAATGCGATCTAATTTATCTCCAGTCCAATGACGTTGCATCCGAAAATACTATCAATGATTCATTGACTGCAGTGTTTCAATTGAGAATGGCGGCGTCACGCCGAAGCAATAAAGGTAGCGGCGTCCCGCTCCTGAATAGCTTGCAAAGAAAGATAATCCGTTACCTTTACATCGACCTGTAGTTCATCCGGAAATATCACTTTAAGCCTTCAGATGTTTTGTTCCCAGAATATGCCTTTTGTTGTATTTTAGCACTATTCCATCAGGATATTAAATTCGGCTCGTTTTTTTCCGTTACGGTCGGTTGGTTGGTAACTTCAATATTTCAGTACAGCAATGGGGTGTAGCACCAGACGCGTTTCGGGGTCCAACCCCTTCCTCAGTGGTAACAATTGCTTCTAATACTTGGTCTCGGCTATCCGTGAGTGCCCTGTTTATCCATTTTACATTATTTGCTGTATTGAGAGAGTGGTCTCAATTTACAGGAGCACCTGGTGTGGTTTCAGTGTCCTAGTGCGACATTTATAGATTTATTGAGCCATACAATGTAAAAAATGTCTATGTCCCTTCCCTATCTATGCTTTAAAAATATCCTAAATAATTTTCACACTGGCCACTAAGCCTAAAATATGTCAAGACTTCCTGTTCTTTGAGAGCAAACACATGGGCCATAGACACAACAGACTGGAGGGAACTCTTTGACTCCTATAGGAGATTTCTTTAGACATGCTCGGTGACATGTGCAGAAGTCAGTAGGTAGTAGATATGTAGATATGATACATGAGTAGATATGATATTATATAAGCTGGGATGTCACCTATTGTGAATGGTGAATCCTGGGTTATCTATACAAAAGTGATATCGGTCATTGCAATCCTGCTAGTGAAGATAAAGAGATGACTGCTTGACATATTGACAAATTGTTAGGCCTAGAGAGCCATGTGAAAACTGCACAATTTTAGATTATTTTTTAAACATAGATAGTAAAGTAGAAAACTATAATACAAACCGGATTCCAAAAAAGTTGGGACACTATACAAATCGTGAATAAATAGAAACATAGAAACATAGAATGTGTCGGCAGATAAGAACCATTTGGCCCATCTAGTCTGCCCAATATATCTGAATCCTATGAATAGTCCCTGGCCCTATCTTATATGAAGGATAGCCTTATGCCTATCCCATGCATGCTTAAACGCCTTCACTGTATTTGCAGCTACCACTTCTGCAGGAAGGCTATTCCATGCATCCACTACTCTCTCAGTAAAGTAATACTTCCTTATATTACTTTTAAACCTTTGCCCCTCTAATTTAAAACTGTGTCCTCTTGTAGCAGTTTTTCTTCTTTTAAATATGCTCTCCTCCTTTACCGAGTTGATTCCCTTTATGTATTTAAAAGTTTTCTATCATATCCCCTCTGTCCAGGGGCGTAACGATCGCGGTCGCAGAGAGTGCGACTGCGACCGGGCCCGGCGGGAGGGGGGCCCGCTGCAGGCCAGCAAGTACTTGCGGCGGCAGGCGGGCCCTGCGAAACTAATCTGTGTCACTGCTTGATTCACCTGCGCTCACGCTGCCTGTGTGTACCGTCCACTCCTCCCTCACTCAGCTGGTGCTGCCGCTCCTCCGCCGGGCCCTCCCTCAAGCTACACACGCCCACAATACACCCACATGACCACGGCCGCGTGACCCGTCCCTCCGCTCACGCGAGATGAGAGTCTCTGAGACTCTGACGTCAGGACAGGAGAGTAGACTCTAGGCGCACAGGCGCAGCAAAAGCCCGCCAGAGAGCAGATTTAAAAGAGGCAGAGCCCCGCCCCCCAGCAGTGTGTGCCTGTGCCAGCACAGATTAGAGGGCTCAGGGCACGATTCTCCGAGGAAGAAAGAAGAGGACGACCGACAGACAGACACCAAGGGCGAGCGCTGGGCATTGCAGCAGAAGTACTGCACTCCAGGACCATCTTCTCCTGCCTCACTGCCTGCTGGACTGGTCTATAGACTGGTAGGTAGTATTAGTAATGCAATGATTCATCCATGTTGTCCCCTGATCATCCATCCACATCCGCCACACCCCCTGAATTCAGACATTATTATCGTCTGAAATCAGGGCTGGAGTGGGGCCGATGGATGGATCATCAGTGGACGGTAATAAATTATTGCTGTTCACTCATCATGATCCATCCATGATCCGCCCCACCCGCATCCTGATTTTAGACATTATTACCACCCACTGATCATCCATCCATCCGCCCCACCCACGCCCTGATTTCAGACATCATTACCGTCCACTGATCATCCATCCATCCGCCCCACCCCCTGAATTCAGACATTATTATTGTCTGAAATCAGGGCCGGGGTGGAGCCGATGGATGGATCATCAGTGGATGGACGGTAGTAATGTCTGAAATCAGGGCCGGAGTGGGGCCGATGGATGGATCATCAGTGGGCGGTAATAAATTAGTGCTGTTCACTCATGATCCATCCATGATCCGCCCCACCCGCATCCTGATTTCAGACATTATTATTACCGCCCAGGCGCCCACTGATCATCCATCTATCCATCCGTCCCACCCACACCCTGATTTCAGACATCATTACCGTCCACTGATCATCCATCCGCCCCATGGATGGATCATCAGTGGCCGGACGGTAGTAATGTCTGAAATCAGGGCCGGGGTGGGGCCGATGGATGGATCATCAGTGGATGGTAATAAATTATTGCTGTTCACTCATGATCCATCCATGATCCGCCCCACCCACACCCTGATTTCAGACATCATTACCGTCCACTGATCATCCATCCATCCGCCCTACCCCCTGAATTCAGACATTATTATGGTCTGAAATCAGGGCCGGGGCGGATGGATGGATGGATAGTGGACGGGCGGAGTCGTGGGGTGGGCGGAGTCTTGGGGTGGGGGGCCCCGATTCAAAGTTTGCCCTGGGGCCCATAGAACTCTAGTTACGCCACTGCCTCTGTCTCTTCTTTCTTCCAAGCTATACATATTAAGGTCCTTTTAACCTTTCCTGGTAAGTTTTATCCTGCAATCCATGTACTAGTTTAGTAGCTCTTCTCTGAACTCTCTCTAGAGTATCTATATCCTTCTGGAGATATGGCCTCCAGTACTGCGCACAATACTCCAAGTGAGGTCTCACCAGTGTTCTGTACAGCGGCAAAGGCACTTCACTCTTTCTACTGCTTATACCTCTCCCTATACATCCAAGCATTCTGCTGGCATTTCGTGCTGCTTTATTACATTGTCTTCCCACCTTTAAGTCTTCTGAAATAATTACTCCTAAATCCCTTTCCTCAGATACTGAGGTCAGGACTGTGTCGAATATTCTATATTCTGCCCTTGGGTTTTTACGCCCCAGGTACATTATCTTGCACTTATCCACATTAAATTTCAGTTGCCAGAGTTCTGACCATTCTTCTAGTTTTCCTAAATCCTTTTCCATTTGGCGTTTCCCTCCAGGAACATCAACCCTGTTACAAATCTTTGTGTCATCAGCAAAAAGACAAACCTTACCATCGAGGCCTTTTGCAATATCACTTATGAAGACATTAAACAAAATTGGTCCCAGTACAGATCCCTGTGGAACCCCACTGGTAACATGACCTTGTTTTGAATATTCTCCATTGACTACAACCCTCTGTTGCCTGTCCCTCAGCCACTGCCTAATCCACTCAACAATATGGGAGTCCATGCTCAATGACTGCAGTTTATTGATAAGTCTTCTGTGTGGGAAAGTGTCAAAAGCCTTACTAAAATCTAGATATGCGATGTCTACTGCACCTCCACCGTCTATTATTTTAGTCACCCAGTCAAAAAAATCTATAAGATTTGTTTGACATGATCTCCCTGAAGTAAACCCATGTTGTTTTTCATCTTGCAATCCATGGGATTTTAGATGTTCCACAATCCTATCCTTTAATAGGGTTTCCATTAATTTGCCTACTATTGATGTCAGACTCACTGGTCTATAGTTGCTCGATTCCTCCCTACTACCTTTCTTGTGAATGGGCACGACATTTGCCAATTTCCAATCTTCCGGGACGACTCCTGTTACTAATGATTGGTTAAATAAATCTGTTAACGGTTTTGCCAGCTCACCACTAAACTCTTTTAATAATTTTGGATGTATCTCATCAGGCCCCTGTGACTTATTTGTCTTCACTTTAGACAGCAAACTTAGAACATCTTCCTCTGTAAAGACACATGCATCAAACGATTTATTAGTCATGCTTTCTAGTGGAGGTCCTTCTCCTTCTTTTTCTTTTGTAAAAACTGAACAGAAGTATTCATTAAGGCAGTCGGCTAGCCCTTTATTCTCTTCTACATACCTCCCGTCCTTTGTTTTTAATTTAGTTATTCCTTGTTTTAATTTCCTTTTTTCATTTATACATCTGAAGAATGTCTTATCCCCTTTTTTCATAGACTGAGCTAGTTTTTCTTCTGCCTGCGCTTTAGAAGTTCTTATAACTTGCTTGGCCTCTTTCTGCCTAATCTTGTAGATTTCCTTATCTTCATTGCTCTGTTTTTTTTTTATAATTACAAAATGCTAGCTTTTTATTTTTAATGATTTGGGCCACTTCTGCTGATTACCACAGTGGTCTCTTCCTTTTTTGCTTTTATTGACAAGTCTAATGCAATTTTCTGTTGCCTTCAATAATGCACCTTTTAAGTAGTCCCATTTCTCCTGGACTCCATGTAATCCGTTCCAGTCTGATAAGGACTCATTTATGACTAATTTCATTTTTGAAAAGTCTGTTTTTCTAAAATCTAAAACTTTTGTTTTTGTGTGGTGGGACTCTTTCACAGTTCTTATATTAAACCACACTGACTGGTGATCACTAGATCCCAAGGTTTCGCCTACAATGACATCATATACCGAATCCCCATTTGTGAATACCAAATCCAAAATGGCCTCCCTCCGGGTTGGCTCCTCAACCATTTGTTGTAGGGATAACCCCAGTAGGGAATTTAAAATATCTGTACTCCTGGTAGAACTTGCTATTTTGGTTTTCCAGTTTATATCTGGAAGATTGAAATCTCCCATGATGATAACTTCTCCTTTCATTGTCATTTTAGCTATTTCTTCAACTAGTAGATCATCTAGTTCTTTAACTTGACCAGGTGGTGCAATGATGTGGAGGTGAATGCAATGATGTGGAGGTGCCAACTTTTAATATTTTATTCAGAATAGAACATAAATCACGGAACAAAAGTTTAAACCGAGAAAATGTACCATTTTAAGGGAAAAATATGTTGAATCAGAATTTCATGGTGTCAACAAATCTCAAAAAAGTTGGGACAAGGCCATTTTCACCACTGTGTGGCATCTCCCCTTCTTCTTACAACACTTAACAGACGTCTGGGGACCGAGGAGACCAGTTTCTCAAGTTTAGAAATAGGAATGCTCTCCCATTCTTGTCTAATACAGGCCTCTAACTGTTCAATCGTCTTGGGCCTTCTTTGTTGCACCTTCCTCTTTATGATGTGCCAAATGTTCTCTATAGGTGAAAGATCTGGACTGCAGACTGGCCATTTCAGTACCCTGATCCTTCTCCTACGCAGCCATGATGTTGTGATTGATGCAGAATGTGGTCTGGCATTATCTTGTTGAAAAATGCAGGGTCTTTCCTGAAAGAGATGACGTCTGGATGGGAGCATATGTTGTTCTAGAACCTGAATATATTTTTCTGCATTGATGGTGCCTTTCCAGACATGCAAGCTGCCCATGCCACATGCACTCATGCAACCCCATACCATCAGAGATGCAGGCTTCTGAACTGAGCATTGATAACAACTTGAGTTGTCCTTGTCCTCTTTGGTCCGGATGACATGGCGTCCCAGATTTCCAAAAAGAACTTCGAATCGTGACTCGTCTGACCACAGAACAGTCTTCCATTTTGCCACACTCCATTTTAAATGATCCCTGACCCAGTGAAAACGCCTGAGCTTGTGGATCTTGCTTAGAAATGGCTTCTTTGCACTGTAGAGTTTCAGCTGGCAACGGCGGATGGCACGGTGGATTGTGTTCACTGACAATGGTTTCTGGAAGTATTCCTGAGCCCATTCTGTGAGTAGCATTACAGTAGCATTCCTGTTTGTGGTGCAGTGTCGTTTAAGGGCCCGGAGATCACGGGCATCCAGTATGGTTTTACGGCCTTGACCCTTACGCACAGATTGTTCCAGATTCTCAGAATCTTCGGATGATGTTATGCACAGTTGATGATGATAGATGCAAAGTCTTTGCAATTTTTCGCTGGGTAACACCTTTCTGATATTGCTCCACTATCTTTCTGCGCAACATTGTGGGAATTGGTGATCCTCTTCCCATCTTGGCTTCTAAGAGACACTGCCACTCTGAGAAGCTCTTTTTATACCCAATCATGTTGCCAATTGACCTAATTAGTGTTAATTGGTCTTCCAGCTCTTCGTTATGCTCAAATTTACTTTTTCCAGCCTCTTATTGCTACTTGTCCCAACTTTTTGGGGATTTGTTGACACCGTGAAAATTTGAATCAACGTATTTTTCTTTTAAAATTATACATTTACTCGGATTAAACGTTTGATCTGTCATCTACGTTCTATTACAAATAAAATATTGACATTTGCCATCTCCACATCATTGCATTCAGTTTTTTTTCACGATTTGTATAGTGTCTCAACTTTTTTGGAATCCGGTTTGTACATTAACAATTAAAAAATGTGTTTTTAGATGAATATGTCATTTAAACAAGAGATCATTTTCTGATGACAGATTCCCTTTAAACTAGAAACGGTGCACAAGATTAGAGTAAAACACCTGCTGTTAGTTGTTGTAGCCACAGTATACAGACTGCAATATGGACAACACTGCTAGTGTATATTCAGTCCCTACAGTGAAAACTCAACTTGACGTTTTTATTAAAGATGTTTTCATTGCAAGGTTTCTAAGAAATACCTTTATTCAGTTAATTTTATAAAGGGGTTTCCAAGAAAACAATGCTTCTGGGGAAAGGGGAAAAAAAGCTAAATAATTGTGGATAACAGCTTTCTTTAACTATTAAAGGGGTTATTACATGAAAAACATTGTAATGTAGGTAATGTATATTGAATGTCATTATTTGCTATAGCCACTTAGTTGTTCAATAAAACGTACAGTATCTGTATTGCACCACCTGCTGTTTGTTCTTTCCTTTATTTCTCTTTCCACTTCAGTAACATCACTGAGGTGGTCTCACATGCTCAGGTCTGTTCTTTAACTGCCACTAGTCGTATCTTCCGTTAGAAGCAGTGACAAACAGGGAGCAAGGTGCAGCAGAAAGGTCACTCTCCCTGTGCTCCCAACTTGAAATAAATCTGTCAGCAATGAATGGGAAGATCTCTGGATCCATGGAAGGTACAGGGCTGGTTCTTTTAGCTTTGTTAGAATGAGATTTCCACACATGTCTGACGCAGTGAACAAATGGGCACAGAAGCTGGGCTTGCTTAATCAGGGCAGGTGTTTATTTCTTGCTGCTGGCATTAGAAATAATTCAGATTCTGCCAATTCAATGTTGTGGTCAATGCTGACCACCGCTTCTAAGGGTTTACAGAAGAAGGGGGCTCCCTTTCTCCCCCCATTGGCACTCCACTATGCGATGGCAAACTGTCGATGATTGATATAGCAGCCAGAAGGTTTACAATGGCCCCTGGGTCTGCAACCTACAGCAGCCTATCAGGCCCCACCATAGGCAAGGTCTTAGTGCCAAAGTGTCAGTGTAAACCATACGGTAGTGCTCAATCTTCAGACGCATCTCAAACAGCTGAGCCCGGCTTCATAATGCAGTTACCTATAGTTTTATGTAAGTATTTGGTATAAGTATTTCACTTTATGTCTGTGCAGACATTGAGTCAGCAAAGATTGTTCAATGATTTAAGCTTTGAAGTAAGGATGAGTGAACTGGTTTGGGATTCGGTCCAAACTTCTCAAAAGTTTTGGATTCAGTCAAACCCAAATTTGAGAGAGAGAGCATGGTACACTGCGAATGCAGTATTGTAGGCTAGACAATGCCCCTACTATGCCAATTACATGTGCACAGTATGGTAGGCCAAGCAATGTCCCTCTGGGTTTCTGGGACAGATATGTTAAATAGCTTTCCTATACCTATTTGATGTCGAGAGATGTTATAAATAATAATTTATATACATTTTACCCAGAAATCTAGAGGAGTGTTGTCTAGCCTACAATAGTTACCACGTGTATCAACATTTCCATAATGGAAATAGTACACACCCAGAGGTTCTCCCTAAGGACGTGCAATTAGAAAATTTCTTCTTATCTAGTTTTCTTTAAGGGCTTTTTGTCCTGAAAGGACTAGTTGCAGATGTGAGGCTGGTTTAGCTAAGCTTTGCTACATGACCTTGCCTATAATACTGTGCACATGTACTCAGTGTACCAGTTGTGTCACCTGGACTACAATACTATGTACTTGGGTTCTTGGCATAATGGGGGCATCACCTTGTCTACAGTACTGTGCTGTGCATGTGTACCATGGGCTCTTCATAATGAAAGAGTAGTCCTCAGAAAAATGCATATATATTGTTGAGAAATACATTTGTGTACTAGGCTCTCTTTCGCTCTCTCTCTTGGGACATACCACATTTTTTTAAAAATAATTGGCAAACTTCAAGCAAAACTAATCTTGTCTGGTCCACTTATTTCTACTCTGAAGCCTTCAGAATTGTGAATGCAGCTGTGGATTATAATACATTCTGTAATGCAGGATCAGTAGAAGATAAGCAATGCAATTTATTTACAAAGCCACTAAGCTTTATATGTGGATTGAAGTGACTGTCTAGGCTCCCTTATGCTCAGGCTCAATTACCTCATTACAGACTTACCTTGATAGATGACGGGCTGCAGTAGTCACACATCATGAGATGTGATCACAGGAGACAGAGGGCGAGATTTATCAAAACTGGTGCACAGGAAAACTGGCTTAGTTGCCCATAGCAACCAATCAGGTTCCACATTTCATTTTTCAGGGCGGCTTTGGAAAATGAAAGGATCAATCAGATTGGTTGCTATGGGCAACTAAACCAGTTTTTCTTTTCACCAGTTTGATAAATCTCCCCCATTGTGTACCAAGGCCAGCAAGGTACCAGCGATGCATTGCCACGGAAGCACTGGGGGAGGCGAGTGTAGTGTTTCTTTAATATCTTTCTGTTTTCTGTAGATGTCCACCTTTTTCTTACTGGTGGTTTAGTAATATATCCTTAATCAATCTGCCTATTCTGCAATAGAAAACAGCTCTCCATGCATTGAATTTCAGGTGATCTGTGATTAGATTTGTGTTTATACACAGCAGCCAATCAGAGGAGGCCTAGCTGCAGGGGGAGGGAGAGAGCAGCAGCCTGAACCAATGATGAGACAGGGGGTGTGTCACAGACTACCCCAGACTCCCCCTGAGTACTGTAGATAGGCTGTAGCCAGAGGTCAATGCTCCACCATGGTGGAGATAAGCCAAACGGCAGCCAGACGATGTCGATTAAATTGATCCTCCAAAAAATACATGTTAATTATCCCCTTATGGACTGACTTATATGCACAGTGATTCCTGAGGTCCTGATGGGGTAGCTGTTTTTCCTTTACATGTAAATTTTACATTGGATTTCAAAGGTGAATTACCTTAATAATATTCAAACAAACAGAAAAATGATGTGACGTTTAAATCAGCTCTTCACATCACCGTGCTTGCTGATTTTTAATGGCTTTATCTTGCAGGCACACAGGGAGAGATTTATCATTTCCCTTGCACCATAAAAGTGGCATTAAAAAGCAATAAACTATGGGGGTCATTTATCAAACTAGTGTAAAGTAGAACTGGCTTAGTTGCCCATAGCAACCAATCAGATTCTACCTTTCATTTTTTAGAGCTCCTTTGGAAAATGAAAGTGGAATCTGATTGGTTGCTATGGGCAACCAAACCAGTTCTACTTTACACTAGTTTGATAAATGACCCCATATGTGTTTGCAACTTTAAAAAAAAAATTGCTGCATATCTCGACTTGTGCTGCCCCAATTTCCTTAAAGGGGGTGTGGTCAGAGTGGGGAGGGGGAGTGGCCAATCACACTGACAAACTTGTCTTCATTTACTTCATCAAATGAAGCCAGAAACCGCTCTGGGCACCAAGACTGTCTCCAGCTCACATTCGATTTGCACTCCATATTGATTAGAGTTAGCATTTGCCTTGGGCCTCGAAAAGTGTTTTTAAAAAGTCTAAAATTATGTGTTTGTGACTTGTCAAATCTCTCGGCTTTTTCGCTGGCCTTGCCACTTTCCTTAAGGGGGTTTGACCAGCCCCGACCAATTTATCTTCATTTACACCAGTTTTCTTCCGCCAACGAAGCCAGAAATCTATGGCAGCTCTGATCTGTGGTGGATTTCTGTTTAGGAGCTTGGACTGCCGGACGATGCGCTTCATTTATGATGATGCATGCACCTTGTCATAAATTAGGCACATCCTTCAGCAGCACAGGGGATATCAAGACTGGCACAGAAAGTCCTGGTCTTCATAAATCTCACCCATAGTCTTTGTAGCTTGAATATTTTTTATGTTTTCTTGACATTTCTGTTTTTATAAACCTCTACACTTTTTGTTAGAAACCCCAAATTGTGATAGTCCTCCATTATTCCTCCTGGAAAAGTAAAAATAAGTGGAAAACTTACCATCCCCCTTGTATGTTGGGGTATGTATAATGGGGTTTGTTTCTATTAGGGATGATTGAATCGATTCATACAAAATCGGTTTGTTCGTTCTTCAGCCGTGAGGGTTTGTCCCTGCTGCTGAAGGAGCTAACGCCTGCTGCTTGACTGAAAGGTAGAGATTTATCAAAACTGGTGTGTAGGAAAGTTGGCTTAGTTGCTCATAGCAACTAATCAGATCCCACCTTTCATTTTTCAAAGGCCTTGTGAAAAATGAGAGGTAGAATCTGATTGTTTTCTATGGGCACCTAAGCTATTCTTCTTTTACACCAGTTTTGATAAATCTCACCCACCGGGCTCCTTACATGCCGTGGGTAATGGCGCCAACCGCATGTAAGCAGTTACAGAGGAAAAGGACTCCCTCTGCATCCCATCGGCACCCTGCAAACGAGATTGCGGGGTGCTGATGTGTCTATACACAGGCCAGATCCTAGTATAGGCCCCAAGCCTGCCATGAGTGTTCTCCAGCAGGCTGCGCCAGAGATCAGTAATGTCAGTGTAGCACTGACATTAACATACAATGCATTGTATTTTAGAAGTGATCAAGAGATCGCCTTTTATGGTCCCCTTGTGGGACTATTAAATAGTGAACAAAAAGTAAAAAAATTAATTAAATAAAAAAATCCAATAAAAATTACGCCTTTTTCCATTGAAAAAATGCTTGTCAATAGAAAAAATTGAAAAAAAAAAATCTCCCCCACATGTTTGGTATGGCCACATCTGTAACGACCCGCACTACACAAATATCATGTAAATTATCCAGTACGGTGAACGTCATAAAAAAAATGCCAGAATTGCTGCTTTTTGCTTAGTCGCCGCAAACAAAAGGTAATAAATAGCGATCAAAAAGTGTTATGTACCCCAAAATGGTACCAATGAAAAAGTTGTCCTGCAAAAATTGGGATGTGGCAATGCAAAAACATTAACTTTAAAAAAATAAAATAAAATTTATTGCACAAAAGTTGTAAAAAACAAAACTATATGTATTTAGTATCGCTGTAATTGTACTGACCCAGAGAATAAACTTCTGATCAACTTTGAGTGAATTGAAGCACCCTTAGGGTCCATTCACACGTCTGCAAAATCGGTCCGCATCTGTTCCGCAATTTTGTGGAACAGGTGCAAACCAATTCATTTTCAATGGGGCCGAAATGTGCTGTCCGCATCCGCATTTGCGGATCTGCTCTTCTGGATCCCCACTTCCGTTCCGCAAAAAAATAGAACATGTACTATTCTTGTCCGAAGAAAAGGCATTTTCTATGAGAGTGTCGCAAAAAAAAATGCACATTGCTGGTGTCCGTGTTTTGCAGATCCGCAAAACACATACGGATGTGTGAATGGACCCTTACTGGAATTTGCTCCGAAGTTTAGGAAGACTTCGATTAGGAACGGAGCGAAGTTTACTTGCGCTTCGTGGTTAACAAATGAGTTTTTCTTAAAATGTTGGCTGCACATGTTACAAAGGGAAAGTAGGAAGCCTTGCAGCCAGTGAATCCTCAGCTAGCCATCCCTTGTGATGTCACAGCCATATAAAAACCTTTTCCTGCACGGTCCCTGACATTGTACTGTAAGCCGTGCATAGGGAGAGACTTGGCAAATGCTCATGCACTAGGGCCAGTGTTGCTGCAATAATCCAGCAGCCATGTTTGATCCATCCTCCATGTTCGGCCATCTGGTCTGGAATCTCGGACCTTATAAAGGTCCAAATGGAATTATGGTCATTCCTGTTGTGAATCCCTTAATTTTATTGCTTTTAGGTAGGTTTTCTTGCCTCACTGCTGGGTACCATCTCTGCTGCATACACATTCCGGCTCCCCGATCCCTGACGGAGGAAGCTGGATCACAACTGGTTGACCACGGCATCTAAAGGGTTAAAAGTCCAGTCGCGGACATTGGTTACGGACACCTGCTCTTTAAAACAGCTGACACACGGCGGCCATGGAGCCCGCTGCACACTCCAGCGGGCGCCAATTACTTTTGGCAGTTGGGAAAGGGTTAACTTCCAAGCCTTCAAACTGAGATTGTGCACCAAATGGGAAGAATCTGATTAGGCAGAGTGGCTTGGGTATACCTGATTTATAGCGATATGTGACAAATTAATTCGGAACAAATCAAATCAAATTTCTTGGGGAACTTAGGCAAATCGGCTGAATAGAATTTTTCAAAACGTTTCTCATCTTTGTTTACGTTATTTGTACTAATAAATGAACCCCTCAAAATTTATAAAGTAAACAGCAGTGCCCATCTCCCTCCCAGAAACAGTTAATAAAAGTTAATCAGTAAGTTATGTGTACCCCAAAATGGTGCCTTAAAAGCTACAAATTGTCCTGCAAAAACAAACCCTCATACAGCTACACAGATGGAAAAATAAAAAAGTTATAGCTCTTGGAAAGCGATGATAAAAAAAAGAAAGAAAGAAAAAAACCTTGGTCAGTAAAGTACAAAACAGCCTGGTCACTGAGGGGTTCAAATTCCTATTGAGTGGCTCAAGATTAAAGGGGTTGTCCGAGTTCAGAGCTGAACCCGAACATACCCATAATTTAACCCAGGCAGCCCCCCTGATGTTAGCACCAAAGCATCTCATGCTCTGAATCGCCCCCTTGCCCTACGCTAGATCGCGCAGGGCAAGGGCTCTTTTGTTTACAATAACACACTGCCGGGCGGAGGCTTCCACCCGGCAGTGTGTTCGGTGACGTCACTGGCTCTGATGGGCGTGCTTTAGCGCTGCCCTAGCCGTTCTACTGCCCGCCCATCAGTGCTGGTGACGTTACCGGGCTCACTGCTGGGCACAAGCCTCCGCCTGGCAGCCCTATGGAGAGCCCGGTTTGTCACCGGAACTCATGAAAATGCCTTTGCACTGTGCGATTTAGTGCAGGGCAAAGGAGAGCATCAGAGCATAAACTGCTTCGATGCTCCAGTCAGGGGGGCTGCCTGGGTGAAAATGGAGGTATGTCCGGGTTAAGCTCTGAACTCTTTAAGTCGAGTACTAGAGTCCTCTCAGTGCTCGAGAGTCTATGTATTCATGAGTTACCAGCCAGTCCTCGGGTTTTCCGTGCAGAATCCAAGTGGAATAGGAAGCATGCTACTTAGTTCCATGACGCCAAAAATCTGCGCCAAGCTTTTCTATTGCATGTGATTAGGTTTTTGCAGAAATTCCCTTCAGATGCAGGAGAAGTGGATTGTGGTGTAAAATTTGACTAATGCAAATATGTCCTTATCATTCCATAAGGTGAATATGTATTTTTTTTTTTAAAGCAAAATAAAAATAACATCCAGCAGTCAATAAAAATATACCTGTTTCGATAGTCCAAGGAATTCCTAAATGTCTTCCATTATTTTCTTCCCCCGTTTCTCCTTCATCATTCACCTTTCTATGTCTTTTTCTTGCTTTGTTTTCTCCTTTTGAAACACTGTCTTTAAGTGCAATCACCCTGGGTGTCCAGCATTCCTGTCATCTGAAATGAAGGGTTTGATTAGAGGCTGCATCTATAAATATTATTCAGCCCATCCCTTGCTATTTCCTGTGGCTGCCTAGAGAATGAACTCGACCTTGGTATAAAGGTTAGATTAGATTTGCAGTAAAGGGCAGGGTATGTTAATCAGTGCAACACACAAACACTTATATCTGTCGCAGTGCAAAGAAGGGTATATGATAAATTCTGATACCGAGCAGATTGCATGTGGCGAGCATTCTCTATATGACTGTGCAGAGAGGGGCGGCAGGACATCAAGTTTCTATGACAAATGGATCATTTTGCATTATTCAGAGAGGTGTAGTCACAAAAAAAGGTGTTAGGACAGTAGGCTCTAAAGCAGCAGGTATGAAGGTAGCAGTGGAGTTGGTGATCCAGTTGACATTGTATTTGTGCGTGGGTTTATGATTATAGGGACTTTGGTAAGGTATTGCACGATCCTACCAAGTGGGTGGTAGCTACCTCTTTTGCACAAGTGCTTAGGGGTAACATAACCTCTGATTGTCGACATTCCCTTTCCTTTTCTTCTCCAACCAGCCCACATCACTATAATAATGTTTTGTGATGACTGCAGAGTTTACTTCTGAGAAATGTGTAGCTCCTCGCTTCTGCATCCATTCAGAGACAAGACCAGCCACCAGAATAGACCCCTAAACTAATTTATGCCCAGCCAAAATTCCTAAAATAATAAATACCAGGTATGATTTGGGGGGCTCAACCGTTAAAGGGGTTCTCTGGGCATTTTCCCTAATTAGTGCTTGGGAATGCAGGTGAACAGGAAAAGATGAGGCCAGAAGACAGAGGAACCCACAGTGTGCTCGAGCTCAGGTGAGGCAGCGACAGCATAGGAGATGTAGGGTACTATGTAAAAAATCTTCCCTCCACAGGTTAGTAACAAGCATTAAGCAAAAGTGCCTGTAGAAACCCTTTAAACTGGAGGCCCGCTTTAAAGGGATTCTGTCACCAGGATTAACGATATGTAGATATTTATATGTGCCCATTAGTCTTCATGCAGTGTTTACAATGATCCCTTTGTTAATGACCTGTGTGTCTTATATTCTTATAAAAAGCAATCTTATTCAGGAGCCCAAGGGGTTGGCCCACGACCTCCTGGAACCCAGCCGCGCCCATCGATCCGGAGCCCAGCTCCACTATCCCTGCATGCGCAGTTAACTCGTCGAAGCCAGTGCCAGTAGTTCGCATGGGCGCAGACTACAGTGTCCACTGCGCCTGAGCGAGATTACGGAGCAGAGATTACATGACATCTGGATAGTGCAGTGAATAAATTAAGTAGTAGGCGGTGCTGGGCTCCGGATCGATGGGCGCAGCTGGGCTCCAGGAGATCGTGGGCCAACCCCTTGGGCTCCTGACAGAGGTGATTTACATATGAATAAGATCGCCTTTTATAAGAATATAAGACACAGAATCCCTTTAAGAACTATTTCCTCATAACAACTGGTCATCTAACAGAAGAATTTGTCCATGTAAACTAAAGCATTACAGTGCTAAGGATAACATTAATTCGGCACCACTGTCTAGCCTGGTTTTACAGGAATTGTGATGGGAGGTAAAATAACCCAAATGCATAAAACAACTTGATCACAATCCCACACAAACGACCACGTGAAGTTGGAGCTGCCATGAAAGTCATTATCATTAATCCTGCTGTGCATAGGGGTAGTGGCGATGTAAAGTAGGCTCGTTTGCAGTGTGTGAACGGAGACTAGATTCACCTGCCCCTATGAGAGCTGACTGCTGCCTAGGACATACAGTAGGTAGGAGGTGGTGGGGACTACAGATAGCATTGAGCTCTGTGCAGAACGTCCTGACGCTAGCTAACATCAGGATGTTGTGCTCCCCATGGCTCTGCAGGCAACAAAAGAGCATTTTATTTAGTAGATAAAAATCACAGGTGCAGGGGCCCCATTTTTAGACTACCCTGCCATGCTCTGGCTGCTAAACAAAATGCCAGGGCATCATCTTGGTGCCTGTTGGATCCACTACACCTCTGGTTGTACAAAGGAAATGAGAAGGTACAGCACTTCTAATGTTATACCATGGAAGGTTGGATTATGATGTTAGCCCTTAGTTACCTTGGGTAAGGTTGTGAAAAAGAATGTGTCATCAGAAATCAACCTATTGTTTAATTCAAATTTTTTGTCGATTTTTATTTTTTTTTTGTCATTTTTGTTTTAATTTTCCATAACACTATCTTTATTTTTTAAATAATTCCCAAAATCTTGCAGTTTTATTTGGCCTTGTGGCCAGTAAGAATGTGTCAAGACTTCCTGTTCTGTACAGGTAACTTTTCAGTGATAATTACATTAGAACAGCATGGTGGCTCAGTGGTTAGCATTGCTGCCTTTAAGTGCCGAGGTCCTAGGTTTGAATCTGACCAAGGACAACATCTGCATGGAGTTTATATGTTCTCCCCATGTTTGCCTGGGTTTACTCCCGCACTCCAAAGACATACTGATAGGGAGCCTCGTTGGGGACAGCGTAATGATAATCTCTTTAAAAATGCTGCAGAATATTACATAAGTGCATAAAATAAAAAGTATAGTCACAGGCAGGCTTATCTACTCCCCCTGACCAGTGCAAAAGTCACCACTAAGCACGTCTTGACATATTTTAGGCCTAGTGGCCAGTGCAAAACTGCATGATTTTAGGGTTTTGTGTTTTTAAAAAAAGTATATATAGGTATATGGAAAAATGTTTTAAAATGACCAAAAATGCTAGAAAAAAAGAAAAATATATAACTTCAAAACCATACAAATCACAAATGCTCAAAGGGTCAAAATTCCCTAAATGCTACCAACTGTTCCATTAAAAAAAATTAAAGGACAGACTGGTTAGCATTTTTGTTCACTTCTTTAAAATGGGTCTGAAGTATGACAAAACAAAAGAAAATGTTAAAAACCCGGTCACGGGTCAATGATATATACACTACTCACAAAAAGTTAGGGATCATGAAAGTAGGGCATTTAAGCAGAAGCATGCAATGGTGATTTTCTCATCTCAAACAATTTATTGAAAGAAAAGCAACACCAGTGTTGGGTATACCTCCACACAAAAAATTTAGTGTCTCAACAACTTGTGGCCTTGAGCATCAATTACAGCTTGACAATGACGTCTCATGCTGTCGACCTATTGTCAGCTGAGGCATGGCATCCCACTCTCCTTGAAGGGCAGCCCTCAGGTTATTGAGGTTCTAAGGTACAGAATATGAGCCTCTACATGGTGACTCAGCTGATCCCATAGGTTTCCAATGGAATTCAGGTCTGGAGGAAGTGCAGCCCACTCTATTTGAGGTACCCCAGTCACCAGCAGCTGTTCTCTAATAATGAGACCTCGATGAGCTGGTGCATTGTCGTTCATGAAGAAGAAATTAGGCCTGTGTTCCTCATGCAGAGGCACAATGACTAAATTAATTATGTTATTCAAGTAGTATGGGCTTGTCACTGTACCAAAGTGTAGGGCAGTTCCGTATTGACTAGACACACCTGCCCACACTGTAACACCACCACCACCAAAGGCAAACAGTGGCTGATGCATAGGTCTCTCCTTGATATCTCCAACATTGTTGGTGTCCATCATTTATGCTCAGTGTGAATCGATTTTCATCAGCACTAAACAGCACTTAGGCCAACTGGTCCTTCATCCAGCGTAGATGCTCCCTGGCCCATGCAAGACAGGGGTGCCTGTGGTCGGGCACTCTTGCAGATCGTCGAGCACGCAGACCACACTTATGTAAATGGTTTCGATAGGTCTGACGTGACACTTGGGTGCTTCTCATCTCCCTTAAATGTACCTGGAGTTGTGTTGCATTTATCATCTGATTCTGTAGCGCATTGTTCACAATGAAGTGGTCATCAGTGTGGGATGTGACCAAGAGCCTTCCACTTCTATGCCTTTTTGTGACTCTTTCAGCCTCTCTGTATCTCTGTTGCAACCTGCTGATGACACTATGTGACACTCTAAGCTCGGTGGCCACTTCCATCTGAGAACATCCTGCTTGAAGCCTCGCAATGGTGAGGTACTGTTGATCAATTGTTAGGTGTCGTCTTGGTCTCATGATGTCAAAATGTGAACAGCATGATGAGGAGGACTGTTTAAATACCAATTATAATTGAACCAGGAAATGTATTGGGTGAGTCATGGATCAAACACCTGTTGTGAATTTTGCCGTTAAGCTCCTTGTTAGAGAACATGTGCATTCAAGGTTTAGAGTAGGTCACATTAAGTTCACCTGTAAAGGTTAGAGTGCATTTAGCTTCATCCTAAAATTTAACCCACAAGCCAAATATCCTTAACTTTGTGAGTAGTGTGTATATATATTTCTCTGTAAACTTATGTACATTAGTTGTAAATTACTCACCTCTACAGTAGTCGTCTAGTTTGTTGATACTTTGCTACTTTTTCTATTGGAATATTCCTTAATTTAATTGAAACGGGTGTTGTGTTAATCTTCACCCAGCATCACTGTATAATTATCCTCTATACTGTTCATTACCATCTTTATTAGAATAACCAGACTTGTAAGCAATCTTCATATGTATGCTTGTATCTGATCTACATCTGTACATCTGTTCAAACACTGCTTCTGTATTTGCTGCACTTATGTTTATATTGCTGGATGTAATTAACAAACTGTAGCGATGAACACTTTAGCGCCAAGCTGTATAGGTTCACTGCGGATAGATCTACAGTATATATCACATATAAGGATTTTTTGTCCAGAAAAGGAAAAGATGCATACTTGCCAATCTAATCACCCCTCTGTGGCAAATTAGGCTCTATAGACACTATGAGCAGATATTTACCAGTGTCCGAATAACAACATCAAATAAGTCACCAAAGACTTGCAGTCCAACACACAAACATCAAATAGATCTTGGAATGCAGTGTCACAAAAACAGTTTATTTTGTAAAATGACACGTAAAGTACCGTTGTACAAGTATGTAGCATAACTTAATTAAAACTAGATAAATTTGCTATCTTCATAATATTACTGACCCACAGTAAAACATAAATCTCACATATCAATTTAAAAATTGCTGTTTTTTTAACTAAATTAATTTTACCTCCCCCTAAAAATAAAATAATAAAACATATTTAATTTTTATTTTTTTTTAATATATCTTTATTTCGATTACGTACAATAAATACATCCGTAGAAAAAACATTACCCCAACAATACGTGAAAAAATTATTAACCGATGATAGTTACTGTTCATCTTTCATTTTTCTTCTTTCTTTCTCCCCATTCCCAACCACCTCCCATCACCCGCCCCCCCATTTCCCCCCACGTAGAGAGAGGAAAAAAAAAACTAAAGTACCCAATTTTTCCAGACCTGGTCGAGATTTGATGACTTTTTGGTATAATTCTTCGTCAATAAAACATATTTAATATATTATAGGTACCACAAAATGGTAAAAAACTACAACTGAATGAATTCAGAAGGGGAAAAATGTTACTGGTCATTAAAGGGGTTAATGGTTGGGGGTATTAATCCTTTTTTTTAACAAGTAATAACAGGTCTGTGCAGAAGAGCACCCCCCATTCAATACACAGCGCCAAAAAACCCTTATAGCATAGCATAAAAATTCATTACTTCTTTTATATAGTTATTTCAATGGAATTTCTTGTGAATATATTTTTTGGATTATTAGTTAGATTTACAATACACCAATAAAACTGATTTTTATCGGAGTCTCACTTCTTTCTAGGATTCACGTCCCCACCTATCCCTTGGTTGAACTTGATGGACTTTTTTTTAACCGTAGTAATGATGTAACTATAAAGTTAAATGGTGTAGCTATTTATTTTTAAATTGGAGACACATTTTATTCCTGTATAGTCTATAGACAGATGTGATAGAGGACAGCCCCCTCCCAGAGAGACCAGAGAGGGACAGGTTCCATTAAATTACCTACCTCACGCTGACCTTGCCCAAGTCTACACAGCAAAGCTGGCAAGTGAGCTGTAGAAAACGCACTTATCGTGGCTGTTGTAGTGGTCAGTGTGACAACTGAAAATGTTGATTTTTTTTTTTAATATGGAAAGTCACATAGAAAATAAATAAAAACACTAAAGCTTAAAAGTGTTTATAATAAATATAGTTTAATAAAAAAAAATATCTAAAAAAAAAAATATATATATATATATATATATATAAACCAAAAAGAGGCCCCAGCAGCACAAGACCAGAGATACGGGTGCAAGTCCTCTCAGCCGCAGGCTCAGACGGCTATAGATGAGTATAGTATCCAAAGGATGAGGCAGCACTCCAAATGAAATGAAAAAGGTGGATCCTTCATTCCCCTCTGTGCAACGTTTCAACCGTCTCAATGCAGTCTTTCTCAAGCATAGTCTAGAAGAGGAGGGGACAGGACATTGGCTCTCAAACAGCGGGAGCTGAGATGGATGCACCGTCTCAACACACTGAGACCTCACGGTCTCAATGTTGATTTTAAGTGGAGTGTAATAGAGGATGGGGCTCTTTGCTGTTCTCTCTTGGTCCTCTCCTTGTTATGCCCTGGTGTATGTGATTTTTTTACTGGTGTCATTAATTATGTAACCAGTTTGTTCCATAGAGATGTACAGTTTTTACTGCTCTCTTGTTTATACATTTCTTTTTCTTTCTCCAGATTATTAGCGCTCCAGTGGCGGTGCTCGTGGATGGTGTCTTCTTCTGCGTCTCTGTGTTGGGATCGTGTTGATGGGAGAGATTCTTAGGGCGCATCTATATTGTTTACGTTATGTACTACATGGGTCAACTGTAATTACAATGCTTGCTTTGAGTGGTGGTTATTCCTCTCTAATCTATTCTATAGACTTAAAGGTCGGTTTTAGGGTTTGGGCTCTTTGGCATGGACGTGTCCCTGATCCCATACCCGCTATGGACTTGGGGTCTCAGCCGTGAGAACGGCGTGTCCCTTTGCCCCCGTCCTGTTGTCTTGAAATATGAGTATGGCACAGGCTATGTAGGCGCTTTCCCTAGTGCTGATATACTCTAAAAAACCACGTTCACTCCTGCCTTTAAATCATGAATAGAGTGACCCGGTGGGGAGTCTATTGGCCCCCTTTTATTTATTCATCTATCTCTATGTTGCTGTGCCCGGTGTTTCTCGCCCCTCCCCATTATTCCTCCCCCTCTCCCTGTCGATCCTTGTTCCCATTTGTCCGTGCCTGTCCTTTGTTGTGGCGGGCTGCTGCGCACGTTGCTGGCCTGGTTGTTGCCGGGGCAGCGACGCTTTCGTGGTTGGCCTGGTGACGCACGTCCGGCCTCGTGGGAGGAGCTCTGCCTGGCGTACCCTCGTGATTGGTCAGGTGACTGCCGCCCTGGTCATGTGGTCTCCATGGTGACGGCGCTTGGCTTGGTTTCCGAGGTTGTCGCTTCTGTGACGTGACGGGAACTTCTGGGCATGCGTGGTTCGGTTGTGAGGACGCAGACTTTGGCGCCTCCGTCCATACGCCGCCGAGTGAGTTGTTTTTAATTTCACTAAATCATTAACTTCCTTAGTTACACACAGGTGATATGATATTGTGTTGATGAATCTTATTATAATCAATTTACTCACAGTTATGCTGTCACGATTATTAGTATGTTTGTACACATTGAATTGCACTTTGTATATCATCATGTCAGGTGAATCATCATGTCATACAAACCACGTTAGTTTTATATATATTATATATTGCACTATTTACTTTATTATACTTTGTATTGAATAATTGTAACTTTAATTGTTTGCTATGCATTGTGGGTATATATACCAGTGTATGACACTGTGTGGTATGCTTGAGAAAGACCGCATTGATACGGTTGAAACGTTGCACAGAGGGGAATAAAGGATCCACCTTTTTCATTTCATTTGGAGTGCTGCCTCATCCTTTGGATACTATATATATATATATTTCTTTATAATGGGATCCTATCACATTGGACATGTGTCCATTGGCTATATGCACAGTAATACACAGAAGGCTGCCAATCACTAACAGGACTGAACATATGACTACTAAGAATAGAGAGAGCAGACATTTAAATGAATCAGACTGAAGCTGTACTGAATCATTTCCCACAAAACTTGATATCAATCTGTTCACATAACCTTGAAGTGGTATCATTAGCAAATACTTACCTTCCAGATACATCCAGCTAGTCAAACTGCTAAGTGTTTTATTTGATTGAGGAAGAGCAACCTAAAATACAACTTTTAATAAATTATCCTTAAAGGAGTATTCACTGACTAAGAGCTGTACTAGGCTACCTCCGTCATTCCCATAGACCACCAACCTTCGGCAATCGAGATGTTCTGAAACTACAATTCCCAGAATCCTCATTTCACTTCTGTGGGTGTTACAAATAGAGCCAAGTAAGTTTGCATGCTGGGAGTTGTAGTTTCACAGAAGCTGGAGTGCCATACTGTATTTGCCATGTATTTGCCAAGAATCTCACATTTATACCGCAGCATTAGCATCACTGTTGTATTTACTTTTATTATTTGTGTTTGCAGAGTTCTGTTGCATTTTGTGTTTTTTTTTTACCTCTGTGCTTCCAGCCATGGCGACGTGTAGCTGCACACTGCGACTTGCTGACTGACCCCCGATTTTCTTTTCTTTGCAGTTTGCATTGGAGGTGTTGCTGACTCCAATGATCATGCACTCCTGATTAGCCTGTCTGCCCCATAGGCTGATTTTAATTCGTATAAAGCAGTAGCCTGCGCTCTCTGCATTTATTGGAGGCCATTTGGCACCAGGAGTGGGCTCAACATACCTGTGGAATCTGCAAAATCCTCAACAAAATAGAGGTCAGTGAGGCACCAAAGAGGTGCATTATAGTGTGGGTTCGGCATGTATGTGGAGCCTGCATCCCCTGAATTTAATGGAGGCCATTGTGGCACCATAAGAGGTATAATATAGTGTGGACTCGGCATGCATGTGGAACCTGCATTCCTTGAATTTAATGGAGGCTGGTATGGCACCAGTGCATGTGGTATTTAGTGTTAGGTTCCTGTCCTAAAAAGGATCGCTTGACGCAGGTAGACGGGCACAAATCCTTTTGTACAGAATGTATTTACAAAGAATCTCACATTTATAATGCAGCATTAGCATTTTACATTTTCTATAGTGAGTGTGGCGCGATTTTATTTACTTTATTATTTGTGTTTGCTGTTGCATTGTTTGTTTTTTGCTTATGTGGAATCTCAACGTGCCGATTATTTGTTCTCAAGGAAATAAACTGCCACTAGAGGAATCTGGCAATGACCTTTTCCCCTATGGCGGTTCAGAACACATACACAATAGGCATAAAATGCATGTGTATAGAGTATCAGGAGGACCAGTATGGAAAGTACATGTCCACCAGAAGGCTTCAGTCAGATTTTCTTTATATATCTATATATATATATATATATATATATATATATACATAATATATAAAGCTGAGTGTATGTATAGGTGTGTGTGTATGTATGTTCACTAAAGGAGTCCGGTACACACAGGTCACATGACCCTTATCAGCCAATAGAAGCTTGCAGGCCTTAAGTCTCCACATACACACAGTTTTAAACCAGGTTTCCATAACAACCGAGCCATTTTTCTTCACTGCTGTAGATCAGCTTTAAAGGGGCAGGGCGCTGTGGATGACACTGTTCAGGGAGCATAGTGCTGTAGAGGTCACAGTACAGGGGCAGGTAGGGAGGCCATTCAGGCCACCATCAAAAGATGGACTTAAAAACCCCTCCCCCGGACCGCTAAGCCATGCCCCTGGCCTGGTTAGGACATGCCCCATCCCACTCTGCAGCCAACGGGGATTGAAAAAATGAAGGTAAAAATCAACTTCTGTCAGCTGCAGGGGTGGGAGGGAGGGTGACTTTCTCCTTACAGCTCACGCTCAGACAGCACAGTGCTGCTGTCTGAGAGTGAACTGTTCAAAAGGACTTCCCTGTGTCCGTCCAGGAAGTCTGAAAGCTGGACTGTCCGCCCTAAAACCGGACCTCTAGCCACCCTAGGGACAGACTGCTGGAGGTCACAGTTAAGGGGACGGTCTACTATGGAGGTCAGCGTTTAGGGGCAGATTGCTGTAGAGGCCACTGTTAAGGGGGCGGGTGTTGTGGAAATCACTGTTAAGGACACGGGGTACTGTGGAGGTCACTAATAAAGGGGTGGCTTCTGTGGAGGTCACTGTTAAAGGGTCAGGCCACTGTGGAGGTCACTATTAAGGGGCAGGATGCTGTGGAGGTCACTGTTAAAGGGGTGGATGCTGTGGAGCTCTCTGTTAAGGGGGCAGGGAACCGTGGAGGTCACAGTTAAGGGGACGATCCGCTATGGAGGTCAGTGTTAAGGGGCGGAGTGCTGTAGAGGTCACTGTTAAGGGCCAAGGATGTTGTGGAGGTCACATTTTAAGGGAACAGAGCTCTATGGAGGTCACTGTTAAGGGGGCAGGATATTGTGGAAATCACTGTTAAGGAGACAGGGTACTGTGGAGGTCACTAATAAAGGGGCGGTCGCTGTGGGGGTCATTGTTAAAGGGGAGGGCGCTGTGGATGTTACTGTTTAGGGGGGAGGCCACTGTGGAGGTCACTTTTAAAGGGGCGGGCACTGTGGAAGTTACTGTTAAGGGAGGAGGGGACTGTGGAGGCCACTATTAAAGGGGCAGCGGGGTACTGTGAGGTCACTGTAAAGGGGGTGGGCTGCTGTGGAACTCACTGTTAAAGGGGAAGGCTGCTGTGAAGGTTAAAGTTAAGGTCCCATTTTAAGGAGACAAAGCTCTGTTGGGGGGCAGTGTTAAGGGGTGGGGGGCTGTGGAGGTCACTTAAGGGGGCGGGGTACTGTGGATGTCACTGTTATAGTGGATACTGTCAATATCTTTTGACAACACATATTAAATTAAACAGATGAAAAATACCCGTGCGAAGTCGGGTAATTCAGCTAATATATATATATATATATATATATATATATAGTGACACAGTGATAGTTTTGGTCTGGGAAAACAGGTATTTTCCTCCCATGTGCTGCTGGGCTGATTTACAGCCAGGTGAGGTCAAATACCGGACGCGGATTTCAAATGCTGGTCCGGGTTTTGGCAGCACCTGACTGCCCTTAAATAGGCAGCTGGGCTCAGAAGCCATGTCTCTGTGTTGGGATCTGAGAGCCTTGTGTCTGGATGAAGGCTTGCTACCTGTTTGGCGTGAAAACAGGTTGGTGCTGCTATCAGCAAAGACTCTTTGAGGCAGAATTGCCACAAGGTGTGAATTACCACCAACACCGCAAGGTGAATTTTTGCTTGTTTATGACTGCTTGTTTTGTCGCTTGCCTAAAGTGTGAATAAAACACTGAACTGTTTGATCCAAAGAACTTGTTGTTACCTCTATACTGCGTCCGCTAATCCTGTCTACCAGAGCGAGTCCCCACAATTGGTGGAGGATGCAGGCAAAGCAGTGAGGCTGGCGTGAACGCCGATATTTTTGCTTTCTGCATTTTTTAGGCACAGTTGTATGTCGTACATTAAACCAGCTGTATTACAACCAGTGCCCCACGACAAAATGGAGGCTGTTGTAGAGGCCCTCATGGAGGCTAATCTGCAGCAGCCAGAGACAAACCTGCAGCAACGCGAGGCTAATAAGCAGCAGCAGGAGACTAACCAGTTGTTGCTACAACACGTGATGGCTTTTCAGACAGCAGGACCAACCCCGAGCGTCCTCGATGCCCGTAAAGCAGTCCGTGCCACGATTCCTAAGATGACCCCCACAGATGACATCGAAACCTACCTGGTGATGTACGAGAAAGTGGCCATCAGGGAAAAGCTACCCCGTGACCAGAGGGCTGAGGTCGTCGCTCCATTCCTGCCATCCGATTCCCAGCAGGTGTATTTCGATTTGCAGGACGATCAAACGGCCAACTACCAAAAAGTAAAGGGTGAGATTTTGGCAAGACTGGGGGTGAATGTGTTGGTCCGGGCTAAGTGGGTACATCAGTGGGGGTTTAAGCTGGCTGAGCCTGCGAGGACCCAGTATTATGACTTACTCCACCTCTTGCAAAAGTGGCTACAGCCTGATGTGCTGAGTCCCCCAGCTATGGTGGATAGACTATTAGCCGATATGTTCTGAAAAGCTTTTCCATAACCTCTCCAGCACTGGATCGGTCAGGTGTCTCCTGGCAATGCCCTTGAGATGGTGGACCTGGTGGAACGCTGTTAAGCTACCAGGAATCTAAAGGAGGGTTCTATCTGAAGCAGGGTCGGAAAACCCCAGTAATCTCCACCCCAGGCCCGGAGATTTGAGCCGATAAAACACACCCGGGAAGTTCCCATGGCGGACCTGGCTCCAATAGTCTGCTGGCAGTGTCAGGAGCCTGGCTGACTGTCCCTATTGGGTTGAGCCCATGGACACTAACTATGGCTACCGTCCGTTGCTATATGCCAGGAGGCTGTGTGCAACAGGTACCCCAGAGTCTCTAGATCACTTGTATCTGGTGGAAGTAGGAGACACTCCGGTGGACGCTCTGCTGGACTCAGGGGAGTCTGGTGACACTAGTAAGGGCTACCCTTGTGCTGTCCACTGAGTATGCAGGCCGGAAAGTCGGGCTGATGTGCATCCACGGAGACTTAAAAGACTACCCCACCGTGCTGGTGTCTCTAACCACGGGGGCCGGTAGATGGACCCATGAGGTGGCTGTCGCCACAAATCTACATTATGAACTCATAATAGGGAGAGACTTCCCAGGCTTCCCAGCACTGTTGCCTGCTATGAGAGTGACTGATCTAATGAGACAGGGGTAACCCTAGCAAAGTGGCCCGGTTCAGGGGGGAGACCAGAACCCTGGGAACCTGAGACCGAAGGGCCAGTGGTAGAGGTGACTGCCACTTCGGAGGAAGAGGGGGAGACAACCCCGCTAAGAGTGATGGTGGGAGACGTGGAAGACTTGCCGCCGGGTCCTGAATTGGCCGACCTCAATGTCTCCGGATATAATTTTGACCCAACCCTATCCTGCGCCTGGGAAAATATGTTAATAGTAGATGGTGAACCACAACAACCTAGGGCAGAGTCAGTATTTCCCCGTTTTGTGGTTCATCAAGATATGTTGTATGAGGTAAACCAACTACGGGGTGAGCCTATTGAACAGTTGGTGGTCCCCAGGGCTTATGGCAAGCTTGTATTAGATCTATCTCACTAACACGTTCTCAGGGGTCTACAGTGGTTTTACTGGCCCAGCATATTCAAAGAAGTCGAAGAGTTTTGTAAGTCTTGCCCAACCTGCCAGATAACTAGCCCCCAGCCACATTTCCGTAGTCCCCTAGTACCTCTCCCAATTATCAAAGTACCATTTGACCGAATAGCTATGGACTTCATAGGCCCAGTACCGAAGTCCGCCATAGGGCATCAACACATCTTAGTCATTCTAGACTACGCCACTCGGTACCCGGAGGTGGTGCCACTGCGACATACCTCGGCCAAACTCATAGCTAAGGAGTTAACGGAGATGTTTTCCCAAAGAGAAAACTGCCTTCATCACGCCTGAGGGACTGTATTAATACAAACCGGATTCCAAAAAAGTTGGGACACTATACAAATCGTGAATAAAAACTGAATGCAATGATGTGGAGGTGCCAACTTCTAATATTTTATTCAGAATAGAACATAAATCACGGAACAAAAGTTTAAACTGAGAAAATGTACCATTTTAAGGGAAAAATATGTTGAATGAGAATTTCATGGTGTCAACAAATCCCCAAAAAGTTGGGACAAGGTCATTTTCACCACTGTGTGGCATCTCCCCTTCTTCTTACAACACTCAACAGACATCTGGGGACCAAGGAGACCAGTTTCTCAATTTTAGAAATAGGAATGCTCTCCCATTCTTGTCTAATACAGGCCTCTAACTGCTCAATCGTCTTGGGCCTTCTTTGTTGCACCTTCCTCTTTATGATGTGCCAAATGTTCTCTATAGGTGAAAGATCTGGACTGCAGACTGGCCATTTCAGTACCCGGATCCTTCTCCTACGCAGCCATGATGTTGTGATTGATGCAGAATGTGGTCTGGCATTATCTTGTTGACAAATGCAGGGTCTTCCCTGAAAGAGATGACGTCTGGATGGGAGCATATGTTGTTCTAGAACCTGAATATATTTTTCTGCATTGATGGTGCCTTTCCAGACATGCAAGCTGCCCATGCCACACGCACTCATGCAACCCCATACCATCAGAGATGCAGGCTTCTGAACTAAGCGTTGATAACAACTTGGGTTGTCCTTGTCCTCTTTGGTCCGGATGACATGGCGTCCCAGATTTCCAAAAAGAACTTTGAATCGTGACTCGTCTGACCACAGAACAGTCTTCCATTTTGCCACACTCCATTTTAAATTATTCCTGGCCCAGTGAAAACGCCTGAGCTTGTGGATCTTGCTTAGAAATGGCTTCTTCTTTGCACTGTAGAGTTTCAGCTGGCAACGGCGGATGGCACGGTGGATTGTGTTCACTGACAATGGTTTCTGGAAGTATTCCTGAGCCCATTCTGTGATTTCCTTTACAGTAGCATTCCTGTTTGTGGTGCAGTGTCGTTTAAGGGCCCGAAGATCACGGGCATCCAATATGGTTTTACGGCCTTGACCCTTACACACAGAGATTGTTCCAGATTCTCTGAATCTTCGGATGATGTTATGCACAGTTGATGATGATAGATGCAAAGTCTTTGCAATTTTTCGCTGGGTAACACCTTTCTGATATTGCTCCACTATCTTTCTGTGCAACATTGTGGGAATTTGTGATCTTCTACCCATCTTGGCTTCTGAGAGACACTGCCACTCTTAGAAGCTCTTTTTATACCCAATCGTGTTTCCAATTGACCTAATTAGTGTTAATTGGTCTTCCAGCTCTTCGTTATGCTCAAATTTACTTTTTCCAGCCTTTAATTGCTACTTGTCCCAACTTTTTGGGGATTTGTTGACACCGTGAAAATTTGAATCAACGTATTTTTCCTTTAAAATGATACATTTACTCGGATTAAACGTTTGATCTGTCATCTACGTTCTATTACAAGTAAAATATTGACATTTGCCATCTCCACATCATTGCATTCAATTTTTATTCACAATCTGTTTAGTGTCCCAACTTTTTTGGAATCCGGTTTGTATAAGTTCTTACCCTTTGGTCTGCATGGTGCCCCCGCCACTTTTCAGTGACTAATGGACATTGTGCTTCGTCCACATCGTTGGTACGCTCTCGTTTACCTGGACGATATTGTCATCCAAATTACCGACTGGGAAATTCACCTACTCAAAGTGCAGGCTGTAGTGGACTCCCTTCGAAAAGCTAGCCTAATCGCTAACCCCAAAAAATGTGCTATAGGGTTAGAAGAGACTAAGTACCTGGGGTATGTCATTGGGTGCAGAGTCATAAAACCCCAAGTGAACAAAATAGAGGCGATACGGAATTGGCCCAGACCTGTCACCACTAGGCAAATAAAGTCATTCCTGGGAATAGTGGGCTATTACATGAAGTTTTTTCCCCACTTTGCTACTCTTGCAGCGCCCTTGACAGGACACTTGAAGGGACACAAGTCAATGATGGTTTGCTGGGATAATCGGGCAGAAGAGGCTTTCTCCGCTTTCAAGTCGTCCCTGTGTAAATCCCTGGTTTTGGTGACGCCCAACTTCAAAAGGGAGTTTATAGTACATACAGATGCCTCTGAAGTCAGCCTGGTGCTGTACTGTCTCAGGAAGTCAACGGGGAGGAGCATCCCATTGTTTTCCTCAGCTGTAGCTCACCCCAGCCGACACCTGGTAGAGTATAGTGGAGAGAGAGTGCCTGGCTATTAAGTAGACACTAGAATCTCTCTGCTATTATTTATTAGGGAGCAAATTCTGCCTGGTGACTGACCACTCCCCTCTCAAGTGGATGAGCCAGGCCAAGGACAGAAATGCCCGGGTCACCAGATGGTTTCTCTCCCTACAAAACTTTAAGTTTTTGGTGGAACACAGGGCAGGCCTGTTACAGGGAAACGCGTATGCCCTGTCCCGGGTACACTGTCTGGTGTGTGTTCACCCCCTCAAGGTTGAACAAAGGGGGGTGGTATGTGACACAGTGAGAGGTTTGGCCTGGAAAAACAGGTATTTTCCTCCCAGCATGTGCTGCTGGGCTGATTTACAGCCAGGTGAGGTCAAATACCGGATTGGATTTTAAATGCCAGTCCGGGTTTTGCCAGCACCTGGCTTTCCTTAAATAGGCAACTGGGCTCAGAAGCGAGGTCTCTGTGTTGGGAAATTGTCTGCCCATTAATGAGTGCCCATCGCCCATTGATGATACAGCATGTCGAATGATGTTCATTAAATGTTGTTTACATGCTGCAATTATCATTAGAATGGGGAAATGATTGTTAATATGATCTTTGTACATACAGTACAGTTTTAAATTGTTGGCAGCACATCCCCTGTTTACATGGAGTGATGTGCTCTCAACTGTGATTTTAATGCTGCAGAAAAGAGCCAATCTTTCAATAAGTATTTGCTCATTAGTTGGATGATTAACGGCATGTTTGCAGACTGCAGTGATCAGGAAACAAACCTTTCCAAACGGCCATTGCCAAAGGGCTCTTAGTGGAGTAATTGGCCTGATAAGGCCTGGGCAAACACATAGGTTAACCCTAACGTCCTTCCCGGGATGCTGAAGTACTGTTATACAGCCTCCTCCCCTTCCTGCTGCTATTTGTAAATCTGAAATAAGGGATGGGGAGAGCAGAGAGACATCACAAAAAGGAGCGGCGCTCTGATGGATTTATTTCATATGCTGCACCACCAGCTGCTAGATGGAGGTCTTGAGCATACTCTGCAGAAGGAACATGGTAAGAATTTTGTCATGAAGACTATTTAGAAAGTTCATTTTGCAGTTCAGAAGCAAATACGCATCAAGAAAAAACAGGGAAGAGGTGTCCACAGCCTTTAAATGTCAATGATCTGAGGTTTTATGAGTGTTTCTATGGGTGCTTTCACACTAGCGTTATTCTTTTCCGGCATTGAGTTCCGTCCTAGGGGCTCAATCCCAGAAAAGAACTGATCAGTTTTATCCTAATGCATTCTGAATGGAGAGCAATCCGTCCAGGATGCATCAGGATGTTTTTAGTTCAGTCTTTTTGACTTTTATCTCCGTCCAAAATTCCATATCATTTGCTGGAATGCCCGATCCGGCATTTTGTTTCCCATTGACATGCATTAATGCCGGCAAAACAGATCCGGCATTGTGGTCTGTCATGCTCAGACCTAAAAAAAAATGAAAAAAATAAATGCCGGATCCGTTTTTCCGGATGACACCAGAGAGACGGATCTGGCACATCAATGCATTTGTCATACGGATCAGGATCCTGATCTGTCTGACAAATGCCATCAGTTGGGTCCGCATTCGTGATGCGGAATGCACACAGTTAGTGCCCCGTGTATCGTGGACGCGCCGTATGCGGGCCGCGATACGGCAACGGAGGGGCAACAGTTGTGTTGACCTTTTTAGTAAGCAACCAACACATCATATTTATGTAACCTTTTTTCGTTATACTTTAAATATTATTAAAATAGATAAATAAAATTTTTTGGGATAAACATTTTCTATTCTCCGATTTTTTTAATTTTTTTATTGTGTTCATCCTTTCAAGATTTTTATTATTGCTTTCCCTACAGCTTTTACTTTCTTACAATGAGATTTAGAGGTAAACAAAAACTTGCAATAAATGAAATTTTGCTTAATTTGTGTATCCGACTGCCTAGATTTAGCTGCAGAGAAAAATGAATATGGATTTTCATGCTTTTTTTGCACTATTAATATAGACCATAAAGTCATCATGCACATCATTCCTGTATATTATGGAAACCATTTTCCTATAATGTCATATGGAGGCATTCTGAGGTTTATTTTTTTAGAATTTGTAAGAATCTGAGAGTGCTGGCACAGGTTTATTATATAGTTTTTTTTTGGCAGTTTTTAAAGCCAAAATCAGGTGTGGATCATAACCAGAGAGAAAGTATTAGGGCAAATACTACTTATCCACATTTTTTCAATCCACTCCTGGATTTGGCTTCAAAAACTGCATAAAAAAACCTGAACGTGTGTCAGCTCCCTAACACTTTGACATGCTCCAACACTAGTTATGGGAGGGGGAATAATATAGAGCACGGTAAGATTGTAAGGTCATCAATATCAGATCGGTGGGAGTCTGACACCCAGGATTCCCCCCTCCCCCGCGCCCCCCGATCAGCTGTATGAAGAGAAGGCACGTGCAGCGCGGCGTGACGTCTCCTGTCTCTCTTCCTGCTCACTGCTGCTATGTCTATGGCAAGCAGGAAGAGAGACAGGAGATGGCACGCATCAATATTAAAAGCCTGGAAAACCCCTTTAATGTATTTCTGCAAAGCTCGTTCAGATATATGGGACAGATGGAAACATTTCTGAAACAAATCTGCCAGATGTTAATATACCCTAAGGGTAGAAATGATGGTAGGCTAGTATACAAATATTTCTATATGTTGTTTGGTATGATAGCCCAGTGGACCTGTCATTATAATATACTGATCCCACTTTTGGATCGCCTGGCAATCTCCAATGTAACAATATATGTATGCTGACAAGGAAAGAATTAAAAGGGGTTATCACATGACTAATGTAGAAGATTAAAATCAGATATCATATAGAACATGACAGTCTTTTTCTAACAAAGCTAGAACCAGCCCTGTACCTTACATGGATCCAGAGATCTCTTCCCATGTATTGCTCTGTTAGATTTATATCAAGCTGACAGCTCAAGGGGAGTGTCTTATCTGCTGCAGCTCAGGGGGCGTATCCATGCTCTCCCTATCACAGCTCAGGAGGTGTGTCCATGTTCTCCTTATCACAGCTCAGGGGGCAGTGTAAGTATGAAACTGAGCATCTGCGACCACCAGGAAAAAAAAAGAAGAGGAAACAGCAGGTCCACTTTTCATTGAATAGCTCAGTGGCTATATTACATTTTTAATTACATGCATTACAAAAGAATTCAGATCCAGGGGCTGGTATTTTTCATGGGACAACCCCTTTAAATGCTGACAAAGATGATTGACATCTTAGGTGTTCAGCTTTTTGTTCAAAGAAAAGCTACATTATAATGTCAAGCATTTAAAGGGTTTGTCTCTTCAGAGAATCCCTTTAACACAAGAACGGCAGCTCATTTTCCCATGCAGCTTCTGATTCAGGGGAAACATTAGTATTCAGCCTCATGCACATGAACGTGAGCCAGCCGGCCCCATGCTGCAAAATGGGGCCCGCAATGCATGCGCACCAGCCATAGCGCTGCCACATTCATACATGGACCCATTAACTTGAATGGGGTCCGCCATCCGCATCCAATGGTCCGCACCACAAAAAAGTAGCATGCACTACTTTTCTGCGGTGCGGAGGCATGGACAGAAACCCCACGGAACTGCACAGACCTTCTGGATTTCAGACCTATTCAAGTGAATGGGTCCACATTCGTGATGCGGGGTGCACACGGCTGGTGCCTGTGTATTGCGGACCAGCTCTTTGCAGGCCGCAGTATAGCCACGACGGGGCAACAGCCATGTGTATGAGGCCTTAACTACAGCTTCCACTATTAAAAGCAGCCATTCACTCAAATCTGTTGAAGTAAGGTTCTGTTCACATTAAAGCCGTCTGTAAAATATATACAGTATATTGGGAGTATTGCCTGAAGTAGGCCTTCCATGGACAACTCTGACATGTGCCACTGCACAGGTGCCTAGTGGTGTAAGCAGTGTACCAGGGTGGACTCCCCAAGATACAGCAAAGTCACGAACGAGGAAAGCAATTCCAACGCCAGCTTTTGCTAAGGCCTCATGCACACGACCGTGCCGTTTTTTGCGGTCTGTAAACCGAGGATCTGCAAAAAAACTGAAGCCGCCCATGTGCCCTCCGCAATTTGCGGAACAGAACGGGCAGCTCATTGTAGAAATGCCTATTCTTGTCCGCAAAATGGACAAGAATAGGACATGCTATTATGGAAAGAACTGTACAAGAAAGATGGTTTGCCTCTTTCTCTGAAGGGAACGAATATCCTCGGTGAACAGTTCCAAGTATTTGCTAAGGAGCATTTAAACTAGGAAAGGGGGGAAAAAGAGTGATAATCCAGCAGTACAACTTCCCCCCGGAACAATGCCAGAAGATGCCAGTAGCACAAAGGATAAGAAATGACAAGCTCAGATTCTTGTCTAAAAAATGCTCGCAGTTTAGGGAATAAGATCAATGAACTTGAGGCTTTAATGGTATCTGAGAATATAGATGTAGTGGCTGTTACTGAGACGTGGTTCAAGGGGAGTAATGACTGGGATATAACAATACCAGGGTTCTCTCTATACAGGAAAGACAGAGAAGGCAAGAAGGGGGGAGGAGTGGCCCTGTATGTAAAAGATAGCATAAAATCTAATTTGATACAAGTTAGCGAGAACAATTTAGAGTCAGTTTGGGTTACCTTGCAGCTTGATAATCATAAGGTAACTCGTGTAGGTGTGATATATAGACCACCTAGCCAAGTCAAAGAATTGGATGATCTACTAGTTGAGGAAATAGCTAAAATGACATTGAAGGGGGAAGTTATCATTATGGGAGACTTCAATCTTCCTGATGTAAGCTGGAAAACCAAAATAGCCACTACTGCCAGAAGTACAGATATTCTAAATTCCCTACTGGGATTATCTCTACAGCAAGTAGATGAGGAGCCAACCCGGAAGGAGGCCATTTTAGATTTAGTATTCACAAATGGGAATTTGGTATATGATATTACTGTAGGGGAAAGCTTGAGATCTAGTGATCACCAGTCAGTGTGGTTTACTATAAGTACAGTGACTGAGTCACACCACACAAAAACAAAAGTTTTAGATTTTAGAAAAACTGACTTTTCTAAAATTAGATTAGTGGTATACGAGTCCCTATCAGATTGGAACAGTTTCATTGGAGTCCAGGAAAAATTGGACTACTTAAAAGTGGCACTATTGAAGGCAACAGAAAATTGCATTAGGCTTGTCAGTAAAAGCAAAAAAAGGAAGAGACTACTGTGGTACTCAGCAGAAGTGGCCAAAATCATTCAAAACAAAAAGATAGCATTTAGGAATTATAAAACAAAACAAAACGAGGATGACAGACAAATTTATAAGATTAGGCAGAGAGAGGCCAAACAAGTTATAAGAGCTTCTAAAGCACAGGCAGAAGAGAAATTAGCTCAGTCAGGGAAAAAAGGCGATAAGGCATTCTTCAGATATATAAATGAAAAAAGGAAACTAAAACAAGGAATTACCAAATTAAAAACAAAAGAAGGAAGGTATATGGAAGAAGATAAAGAACTAGCTGACTGCCTCAATTAATACTTCTGTTCAGTTTTTACAAAGGAAAATTAAGGAAAAGGCCCTCAGTTAGGAAAGAAGACTAATGAATCTTTTGATGCATGTGTCTTTACAGAGGAAGAGTTTCTAAGTCAACTGTCTAAAATTTTTAAAAATAAGTCACAGGAGCCTGTTGGGATACACCCAATGCTATTAAAAGAGCTCAGCAGTGAACTAGCAAAACCATTAACAGATTTATTTAACCAATTACTGGCAACAGGAGTGGTCCCAGAAGATTGGAAATTAGCAAATGTTGTGCCCATTCACAAGAAAGGTAGTAGGGAGGAACCAGGCAACTATAGGCCAGTTAGCCTGACATCAATAGTGGGGAAATTAATGGAAACCATACTTAAGGAGAGGATTGTGGAACAACTAAAATCCCATGGATTGAAAAACAGTATGCGTTTACTTCAGGGAGATCATGTCAAACTAATCTTATTGATTTTTTTGATTGGGTGACTAAAATAATAGATGGAGGAGGTGCAGTAGACATCGCTTATCTAGACTTTAGTAAGGCTTTTGCTACTGTCCCACATAGAAGGCTTATCAATAAATTGCAGTCTTTGGGCTTGGACTCCCATATTGTTGAATGGATTAGGCAGTGGCTGAGGGACAGACAACAGAGGGTTGTAGTCAATGGAGTATATTCAGTCCAAGGTCTTGTTACCAGTGGGGTACCTCAGGGATCTGTTCGGGGACCCATATTGTTTAATATCTTTATCAGTGAAATTGCAGAAGGCCTCGATGGTAAGGTGTGTCTTTTTGCTGATGACACAAAGATTTGTAACAGGGTTGATGTTCCTGGAGGGATACACCAAATGGAAAAGGATTTAGGAAAACTAGAGGAATGGTCAAAAATCTGGCAACTAAAATTTTATGTTGATAAGTGCAAGATAATGCACCTGGGGCGTAAAAATCCAAGAGCAGAATATAAAATCAGTGATACAGTCCTAACCTCAGTATCTGAGGAAAGGGATTCTTTTGGTCCCTCGCTGAGCCTGCAACAATTGGGCAGTCTTTGTTAGACGAGCGGACTACAGAGCTCAGCCCGACCGTGCGATCAGCCTCCCGTACAGCTTCCTGCAGTGAGACAGGAGACCACACTTCATCACCCCCACAGTCAGTGAGCATCAAACCTATATTCACAGCCCTGGGTGTAGCAGGCAGACCACACCCACCGAGCATAGTGAAGGATTAACGTCTTCCCTACCCAGCTAAGGCCAGAGATAACCAACCTGCCAGGATCAGTGTAGACTGACACCAACAACCAAAACCCGTCCACCCGTGGTGGTCCGTGGGGAACAGACACCCACCCTGCTCTTTGCCTGTTCCCAGTGAGAGCCGGCCTGGACCGCTGTGTGACAGCACTCACTGCTGACAAAACACAAAAGACCTGGCTCTTACTCCACTGGGGCCACGACCCCGGGTGGCACGTATCTTCCATCCACTACCACTCCAGAAACTCTCTTACAATGCATAGCTTGGAAGTAAGACGAGACAGAGGGGATATGATAGAAACTTTTAGATACATAAAGTGAATCAACAAGGTAAAATGGGAGAGAATATTTAAAAGAAGAAAAACTGCTACAAGAGGACATAGTTTTAAATTAGAGGGGCGAAGGTTTAAAAGTAATATCAGGAAGTATTACTTTACTGAGAGAGTAGTGGATGCATGGAATAGCCTTCCTGCAGAAGTGGTAGCTGCAAATACAGTGAAGTGGTTTAAACATGCATGGGATAGGCATAAGGCCATCCTTCATATAAGCTAGGGCCAGGGCCTATCCATAGTATTCAGTATATTGGGCAGACTAGATGGGCCAAATGGTTCTTCTGTGCCGACACATTCTATGTTTCTATGCAATTTTATTTTTTTGCGGGGCCACGGACTGGTGCAACGGATACGGACAGCACACGGAGTGCTGTCCGCATCTTTTGCAGCCCCATTGAAGTGAATGGGTTAGCATCCGAGCCGCAAAAACAGCGGCTCGGATGCGAACCCAAACAACGGTCGTGTGCATGAGGCCTAAAACAGAATTTTACTAACACGTGATAACAAACACAACCACAAATGCTGAGAACATAAAATAAATTTACATACACCCAGCCCAAAGGCTGAGACCCCTGTGTTGCACAGCGCGGCGCCCTCTGATGGATGCCAGTGGAAATTTTGCAGTAAATTACCTACTGGCGGGCACAACTAAAGCTGCCTCATCGTGCCTATTACCCTAAAGCTAACATGAACAATTGTTTGGGTGTTTAGTACGTGCAATCTTACCGTGGTCTATATTACTCACCCTCCCATAACTAGTCCGGTAGCACGTGCCTGATTATTACTCCTGAGTAAAACGCTGAACTGGATAGAGTTTGTGGAGGTGTTTATCAGCTCTCAAATGTGCAATGTCCCTTTTAGTAATGGAATCATTGTAGTAACAATAGCAACTCTTTAAACCTGACAAAAAGCAGAGATCCTAACTAGCTAACTACAGGCCTGATCTAAGTCTCTAGGCGCCAAAATTGTAGTAAGATACGTGCACGATCTTACTGATGCGGGTCTGCTCTTTATCCACTGATGTCTCTGAACCGAACAACCAGTCCTTCCAGCAAACATGAGGTCCCACAGGGTATGCAACTTTTGTTCCTTAGCTCTTGTCAGCCTTCCTGGAAACAATCCTCTTTTCCCTGGACAGGATATGGGTCTTGGACAACGATCAGCTTCACTCAGCTGCAGCTGTGGTCACAGAGGGGGTCCTCTAACTCCTGGATCCATCAGTTTCTCTGCTCACACACAGTTCCTCAGCTCGCTCCTAAGATGGCTGCAGCTCCTTTTTCATGCTCTGAAAAACCACACCTCTCATGAATATGGAAATACTCACCTAAAGAATTATTAGGAACACCTGTTCTATTTCTCATTAATGCGATTATCTAGTCAACCAATCACATGGCAGTTGCTTCAATGCATGTAGGGTTGTGGTCCTGGTCGAGACAATCTCCTGAACTCCAAACTAAATGTCAGAATGGGAAAGAAAGGTGATTTAAGCAATTTTGAGCGTGGTTGTTGGTGCCAGACGGGCCGGTCTGAGTATTTCACAATCTGCTCAGTTACTAGGATTTTCACGCACAACCATTTCTAGGGTTTACAAAGAATGGTGTGAAAAGGGAAAAACATCCAGTATGCGGCAGTCCTGTGGGCGAAAATGCCTTGTTGATGCTAGAGGTCAGAGGAGAATGGGCCGACTGATTCAAGCTGATAGAAGAGCAACGTTGACTGAAATTTCTCAAGAATGCTATCAGCACCTTGTTGAATCAATGCCATGTAGAATTAGGCAGTTCTGAAGGCAAAAGGGGGTCCAACACCGTATTAGTATGGTGTTCCTAATAATTCTTTCGGTGAGTGTATATATGCAGTAGTAAGTGTACTGCATGCAGTACTTTTAGTCCGGCTGCCTCTCGGCGAGCGCTGCCGCCGGAACTCCGCCCCCATTATAGTCAATTGGGACGGAGCAGCAGTCCGGGGGCACACGTGAACTAACGGCAGGATGGATCCGACAGGCTGTTCACCCGCCGGAACAGCCTGCCGGGGTCCTCTGTCGCTAGTGTGAAACTAGCCTAAGCTGTTCCTAGAAAACAGCAGCATCTTGTGGCCAAACAGCAGAATGTCAGTCAGAACATTTAATTTAATCCACACACAAATAGTATTCACACAATGAGAGCTGTTTCTCGATCTCACAGTGGCATACATTGTCCATTGACACCATGCAAAAAAGAAACCTTAAATGGATTTTCCAGGTTTTTGCACTTTTTTAAATTTAAAGCCCAGCGAGATGAACCTGTTGGGAAAAAAATAAAATAAATAGCTAACCTATTCCTAGCCACTCTGTTCCCTGGCTCTCTTCTGTTGTCTTCCAGTCCCTATCCTATAAACTTTCAACTTTAACTGCTTGGTATACATTTTACTGCACAAAAACATATACTCAAAGAAATGTCTAACAATATATACAGTATATGCCAGAAGCTTTACCATCCATATACGCTAAAGGTTAAGCTTAGAAGGGCATTCCTACTAAAAACACTTTTTTCTATCCACAAGGGATAAGTGTATGATCGCTGGAGGTCCATCTATCGAGATCTCCAGTGTTAATGAAAATAGAGGACAGGGAGTTCCCTTTGAAACTCTATTGTTGATGTGCATGCGTAACCACTGCTCCATTCACTTTAATGGGACTAACAAATACAGTGATCAGCGCTATTACTGACAGCTCCATGGAAGTGAAAAGAATGGCAAGAATCTATTAACTGACTTTTCAATGGATTTCAATGGCTTGTCACAAGATAACCAACATAACTGTGACATGTCTATGAGCTGTGCGCTGCGATTGGCCAGCACTGCAGCAAGGGACACGCCTCCTACAAAAAATCAGTCCAGTACAACAGACGGAGCTGAGACACAGGAGCCTATACCGGGCGAACGGAGCGGCGCCCAGGCATACTAGTAAGTGCAGGGGGACCCCTGGGCGCCGCTCTGCCCACAGATAGAGTTAGTTTTTAGTTTGTATACGAGTGAAAGGTCCTCTTTAAGTTTAGCTTGGCTACATATGTATTCATACTCTCTCCATTCTCCATTTTTATGTTCACTGGTGGTCCAGCAGCTAGACCCCCAACTATCAGACACTTATCTTATATCCTGTAGATAGGGGAAGTCAGGGGCGGACTGGAAACTTAACCCCTTAAGGACTCAGCCGTATTTCACCTTAAGGACTTGGCCATTTTTTGCAAATCTGACCAGTGTCACTCAAAATGGGTTGCCCTGATTCTAAATACAAAATACAATTTAACGTGGTATTAAAAAGCAGGAAGTGCTCAACCCCATATGCAGTGGTGCATCTATACTGGGGGGGCAGATCCTGCACTTGTGGCCCGTTGCTAATGGCGATCCCCAGCAAAAATGCATACAATGGAGGATGCCTGCAGCGGACCACAAGTACCACAATGGACATCCTACACAGGATAGCAATTGTGTGGATGTGATAAGCAGTCAAAATGACATAACAAAAACAAAGACAGGTGCACTATGTGGTCTTACTAACCCTCATACTGGTGTAAAATTGAGAATTAGCCAACATATCCTACTTGGAGGACATGTCTGAGCCCGAGCACCACGCCAAGGTTTCTCAAGTAGCTCGGGAACCTAACGCTAAACCTACCTGAGCCGTATGGGCAATACCAGGAGCCAGTGGGCGAATTACAGGTGCGCAAGGTCCGACTCAAAGCAATCTCCCAGTAACCTCCAGCATGTGACCATGCATACAATGGGAGGAGGCAGAGAGCTCTGAGCCCCACCCAAGACTGGCTGATATAGCCCAGGCCTCACATGTGCACCAGAATGCTGCCTGTGGATGGAAATAAAGGCACATTCAAACTAGGAGTTTCTACACCTCCAAAAATTCAAAATACAAAATACAATTTAGCGTGGTATTAAAAAGCAGGAAGTGCTCAACCCCATATGCAGTGGTGCATCTATACTGGGGGGGCAGATCCTGCACTTGTGGCCCGTTGCTAATGGCGATCCCCAGCAAAAATGCATACAATGGAGGATGCCTGCAGCGGACCACAAGTACCACAATGGACATCCTACACAGGATAGCAATTGTGTGGATGTGATAAGCAGTCAAAATGACATAACAAAAACAAAGACAGGTGCACTATGTGGTCTTACTAACCCTCATACTGGTGTAAAATTGAGAATTAGCCAACATATCCTGCTTGGAGGACATGTCTGAGCCCGAGCACCACGCCAAGGTTTCTCAAGTGCCCTGATTCTATAGTTTGCAAAAACACCCCATATGTGGTCGTAAACTACTGTTTGGCAGAACGGGAGCACATAGAAAGAGGGGAACACCATATGGGTTTTGGAAGGCAGATTTTGCAGGACTGGTTTTGTTTATACCATGTCCCATTTGAAGCCCCCTGTTGTACCCCTAGAATAGAAATTTAAAAAAAGTGACTCCATCTAAGAAAGTACACCCCTCAAGGTATTCAAAATTGGGTTTACAAACCTTGTTAACCCTTTAGGTGTTCCACAAGAGTTAATGGCAGATGGAGAAACAATTTCGAAATTTCTATTTTTTGGAAAATTTTCCAATATAATCAATTTTTTCCAGGAGTAAAACAAGGGTTAACTGCCAAACAAAACTCAATATGGGTTGCCCTGATTCTGTAGTTTGCAAAAACACCCCATATGTGGTTGTAAACTACTGTTTGGCAGAACGGCAGCATATAGAAGGAGGGGAACGTCATATGGGTTTTGGAAGGCAGATTTTGCAGGACTGGTTTTGTTTATACCATGTCCCATTTGAAGCCCCCTGTTGCACCCCTAGAATAGAAATTTTAAAAAAGTGACTCCATCTAAGAAAGTACACCCCTCAAGGTATTCAAAACTGGGTTTACAAACTTTGTTAACCCTTTAGGTGTTCCACAAGAGTTAATGGCAGACGGAGAAACAATTTTCCATTTTAACCCTTACTTAGGGAAAAAATGGGTTAACAGCCAAACAAAACTCAAAATGGGTTGCCCTGATTCTGTAGTTTGCAGAAACACCCCATATGTGGTCTAAAACTACTATTTGGCGAAACAGCAGGACATAGAAGAAGGGGAACGTCATATGGTTTTTGGAAGGCAGATTTTGCTGGACTGGTTTATTTACACCATGTACCCTTTCAAGCCCCCTGATGCACCCCTAGAGTAGAAACTCCATAAAAGTGACCCCATCTAGGAAACTACGGGATAAGGTGGTTGTTGTTTTGGGACTATTTTAGGGGTAAATATGATTTTTGGTTGCTCTATATTACTCTTTTTTGAGGCGAGGCAATGTAACAAAAAAAAATTATTCTAAAATTGTTTCCACATTCGCTATTTAGTTTTGTGGAACACCTAAAGGGTTAACATAGTTTGTAAAGTAACTTTTGAATACCTTGAGGGGTGAAGTTTCTTAGATGGGGTCACTTTTTTGGAGTTTCTAGTCTAGGCTACATCAGGGGGGGGCTTCTAATGGGACATGGTGTCAAAAAATAAACTGTCCATCAAAATCTGCCTTCCAGAAACCGTATAGACTTCCCTTCGTTCTATGCCCTGCCGTGCGGCTATATAGTCATTTACGACCACATATGGGGTGTTTATGCAAACTACAGAATCGGGGCAATAAATATTTAGTTTTGTTTGGCTGTTAACCCTTGCTTTATTACCGGCAAAAAGGATTCAAATGGAAATTTTGGCACCGTTTTTATTTTATATTTTTAACACCGTTCATCCGAGGCGTTTGGTCAAAAGTTATTTTTATAGCGACGACTTTTACGCACGCGACGATGCCCAATATGTATGGCTCTCAGACTTTGGAGACACTAAGCAGGCATCCTAAAACTGCGGCCCTCCAAATGTTGTAAAACTACAATTCCCACCATGCCCTGCTGATGGCTGTAGGCTGTCTAGGCATGCTGGGAGTTATAGTTTTGCAACATCTGGAGGGCCGCAGTTTGAGGATGCCTGCACTAAAACTAATATTTTTTTGGGAAAAAAATATTGTTTCCGTGTCTCCAAAGTCTGAGAGCCATAGTTTTTTATGTTCTCTAGTGGACTGTTGGGGATTATAAAAATTTTGTACTCCATGGAAGTGTGATACTCCCTGAAGCAATCAATAACGCAGAGGCCCGGATTATTGGGGCACGTGTCGCACTAAGTGGTGGTGACCTTCCGTATCCCCCTCCTGCGACACACTCTGCACTTTTTTTGGGTTTGTCCCTTCTTTCCAGTATGGGGGACCACACCTGGAAAGTGTTGGCCAGGGATGATCCGGGCGCCTCCAGTTCCCGAGGTACTCCGGCCTGCTCTTTCCCGGTCCAAAAAGATCAGGGCCTTGAGGACTGCCTCATAGAACTGGAGGAATGTCCCTGTGCTGCCAGCGCTTCGGGATAGTACAAAAGAGTTGTACATGGCAACATGCACCAAGTAGACCGCAACTTTTTTGTACCATGACCGGGTTTTGCGCATGGCGTTATATGGCTTGAGGACTTGATCAGAGAGATCAACTCCTCCCATATACCGATTGTAGTCGAAGATACAATCAGGCTTGAGGACCGTTGCCGTGGGGGGGGCAAGTGGCAGGGGGGGTCTGATAGATGGATCAAAGAAAGTTTTGAATGGGAGGAGGCCTTACTGGCACCTACCAGAGTGTCTCCTTCTATCAATAATAGGATGACGCAGCTCTTCATCTTGCATTACAGCTATTTGACCCCTACCAGGCTTAAAAAGATGGGTAGGATGGACAGCTCCAGATGTCACAGGTGTGGTGTGGAGGGGGCAGACTTTTGGCACCTGATGTGGGACTGTTCACACGTCAGGCAGTATTGGGTATCTGTACTGGAGACTCTCAGGACCCTGGTGCCTCCTACACTGCAGCTGTGTCCCAAAATGTGTATCCTTGGTATAATTGACGAGGAACCTTGGTCACACTATCATAAGATCTTCCTGGAGAGAACGCTGTTTATGGCCAGGAAGGCAGTCGCCCTGCGCTGGATGGGGGACATTCCCCCCTCCAGGGGTCAGTGGCTCTCCCTAGTGAATACCGCAGTGTCTATGGAGAATATAGTTTACAAGCATAGGGGTTGCCCACAGAATTTTGACAGGGTGTGGGGAGCCTGGTGCTCGTCTTCACTCACCATGCATGACTCGAGCCGGTACATGGTGGCCGACGGTTCCTGATAACCCCTCTTTAGGCACGCAAAGGGGCTTGTGAGAGTTGGCCCGACCGACCTTCTTGGGCCCATAGTGTTGGCCTATATTCGATGTATGCCTGCATGTTTTGTACCCTGATAATACAGTCTATGTTATCATCCTGTATGCTGTGCCCAGATGAGTACAATCAATCAATATGTCCGTAGTCTTTTCTGTGCAATGTATTTGCTATGTGAAAGGCCCCTGCGAGGGTCACTTTGATTTCTATGTGCCATGCTTGTCATATTACCGTGCAATAAAACGAGTTTTAAAAAAATGAAAGTTTTGAATAAAAGTGCTTTTTTTTTTTTTTTCCTAACTAACTTTTCCCTTCTTTCCCTGCCTAACGGTGCCTCTCCCTCACTGACCCTAACCTACCTGGGTGGCGATAGGTGCAGGAGGGTGATGGATGGCGATTAGGGGGACACAGGAGCTGGTGCTGGACGATGCTGCCGGGTGCTCATGCAGAACAGGAAGAGGAGGGGAGAGAGGAGCGCAGGAAGTTTGAATCTCGCGCCTCTCTCCCCTGCACTAATCAGCACCCTGGACAGCAGTGTTCAGCACCAGGGCCAGCACCGCCTCTCCAAATCTTCGCACTGCGATTGGTGGTGTGTAATCACGCCACCGATCGCAGTCTTTTTCCGTTTCATCGGATCACAGGACACCCGAATGGACCGGAAACACAGAAAACCGCAGGTCTGAATTGACCTGCGGTTTTCTGCGATCGCCGATACGGGGGGGTCAAATGACCCCCCCCTGCATTGTTACGGGATGCCGGCTGAATGATTTCAGCCAGCATCCCGTTGCGATTAACCCCCGCGCCGCCGGAATCCCATTTTAAAGTTAGGACGTACCGGTATGCCCTGAGTCCTTAAGGACTCGGGAAATAGGGCGTACCGGTACGCCCTGTGTCCTTAAGGGGTTAAAATGGCCCTGGAGAAGAAAATCCTAAAAGTGGCCCCAAGTTGTAGGTGAGTCCAAGTTGACAGAAGGCAGGGCAACACAAGTAGGCAAAGCTAACATAAGCCAAAAGTAGGCAGGGAAAACAGAAGTAGACGGGCCAGAAATACTGCAGCGCAGCGCAAGATACCGCCCCAGCGGAACCAAGTACCACTGTGCAGCACAAAATACCATACTGAGGACGGTGATACAGCTGGTATCACGGTCTATTGTGTGTGTCGTGACACTGTTGCCGGTGGCAATTTGTTGCTGTTTTGGCATGTTGTGGCAGTGTCACGGGTTTTGCTGTGTGTGCCGTGACTTGCTTGCCACGCATGCTGTTGCCTGCGGCAACCTGTTGTCGTTTGCTTGTGTGTGCTATTCCCCTTCAGTTGCTTCTTCCTTGTGTTTGGTTAACCTGGGGTTAATGTGTGTTCTTGGTGTGGGTGTGGTCGCATTGGGCTATTTAGCTTCTGTTGGATGCCTGTAGCTGAGTGTTCCTCCAGGATTGGTGTGTGCTGGTGGTTCACTGCTCCTGGCTTTACTATCTGTCCAGTGAGGGCCACCCTTGTGGTCATCAAGGTCTTCCCAGTTTCTCTTTCCCATCCTACCCTTTGTTGATTGGTGTGGATTTTGTCCAGGGTGTATTTATGTCTAGTGTGTTGTGACTTTCTGGTCTGTTTATGTTGTTTACAGCATGTCTGCTAGATATTCCCCTCCATAAGGGGGCTGGTTTTCCGGAGGGGTGAACAATAAGCCTGTATGCAGAGCTGCCTGGGGCTGCCGTGCACCTTGCTGCATGGGGGTCCAGGCAGTAACTGGTATGCTGGTTTCCTGTATGCTTCGTTTGTGCTGTGCCCTGTTTGGTGTGTGGGCTCAGGTATGTATGCACAGATTCCAGTCATGGTGGCAGCGGCGTGTAAGTGAGTTTTCTGGTGTTATTACCTGCCGATAAAGTTGCTGCATATGGTCTTTTCCCTTCCACCTGTTACTAGGCAGCTGGAGATTCCAGTTCGTCTGAGTCCCTGAGGAACTGGTTGTCTCCTATTCCTGAGCCCTATGCCAGGGACCGTCAGGGTCAGTAGGAAACAGGTTCCAGTGCATGAGCCCTCCCACCTTCAGGGTTTGCTTATGCTGTCAGCAGACCAGGGTCAGGATTAGGGCGGCTGTAGGTTGTGGCCTGCTCCTTTCACTGTAGTCGAGCCTAGTAACAGTTCCTACTATACGGTGGGGAGTTTCCCCTACTCCCCATCGTGACAGCTGAATTCAGGAGGGCACCTGGCTGCTGGTCATGTGCATAAGTACCTGATGCTCCTAGCATTAATTAATGCGGAAAGCATCAAATTGTTATGTTTGTGGCCAGCGGCCGTGAGGGGGGATCAGGGGGCCCCCTGTGCCTCAACCCACTGGGAAATTTCCCTGTAGGGTATATTGCCAGTGGGCCCTTGGGGGAAGGTGATGTGGACTGGGCTCAAAGTACAGTGTCATTGTATGACAATCATATGCCCTAATCGGCTATTAAAAAATAAGTTGTCAAGGTTGTCAAGAAAACCATTTCCAGTCCATCATCTCACTAGCGACTGCATTGAGAATACCGTACCTTTGCTGAATACCGATTGGTATAAAGTATTGAGCAAGAGAGAGAATGTCAAGACCATGTTGTAAAGAGAAGCACCGCCGGCCAGACTGATGGATAGCAGAGTATTCTCTTCATGGGGATGGGGTATAATCTGTTGTTCAGCAAGATGCAAGATTGACCCTGCTGCCATACATTATATGCATCAAAGGATCCAGGACGAGACTGGGACACAGGTAGTGAATATGCAAGTTAAAAGGACAAATCACCTACAATAACCTTCAAAGTGACAGAGAGAAGAAGGAAGGGAAGATAAGAGGACGGCCTGTGATTTGTGTCATCCCCACCACCAGTTTCTGGGTCTGTGTGCATATGTACTGCTCCAGCTCTCTCAAGCGTTACTTAGTGACTGACAGGTTAAATGATTAATCTGTCTTCATTAACCCCCTCGAGGTTCTAATAAAATGCACATTATTTGCAGTGTAAATACCCTAATTGCAATCCTATTAATGTGCTAAAAACCCAGGAGTTGGGGACAGATTGCCGCATGGTCCCTTTTCAATTAATCTGTGACTGTGTCAGGCTGGCTCTTGCATACAGATACATCTCCTCTACATGATCAGGTAATTAACAGCTCACTATATACCTGAGGACGCAGGCTCTGCTCTGTCTGTTCTGTGTCTCATCACACCGGTGGATGGAGCCGACTACTGATGGAGCCACCGCAATGTGTATTTGGGGACAGCGTCCTCATTCAGGAAGACTTGTACCAATCAGTCCTGCCCGCGCCAGAGCTGGGAATGGAATTCTCTTACTACTGAAAAGGCAATTGTGACAAATATGTATTTAGAGGATGTACCTAGAATAAGAGAAGCCTCAGTGGAGGTGAATGATTGAGGTAGAAAAGAACATGTACTCTGCATCTCCATTGTAGTGGTGATCTGCAGATACAATCATGAATATAAGGTTTAGCTATATCCTACATAGTGTAAGGTCATGTATATAAGTTATATCCCTCATAGTATATAAGGTCATGTATATAAGGCATATCCCACATAGTATATAAGGTCATGTATATAAGTTATATCCCTCATAGTATATAAGGTCATGTACATAAGACATACCCCACATTGTTTATAAGTAAATGTATATAAGGCATACCCCACATTGTATATAAGTAGGTGTATATAAGGTGTATTCCACACAGTAAATAAGGTAATGTACATAAGGCATATCCCACATTGTATATAAGTAAATGTATATAAGGTATATTCCTGTCACGACCATGTTATGGCCGTGACTCCTTGGGAGCCGCATACAGTTGCCCGCGGTTTGGGTTGTAGTGTCAACCGCAGCTGGAGGCATAAGGTTGTCAGCCTCAAGTGCGGTTGCCGCGGACAACAGCTATGTGTGCGGTTCCCTTGGAGTTGTGTGCGCGTTTGTATGCACTTTGGTATGTCTGTGTGCACTCTCTGTTATGTGTGGTGTGCACTGACATCTTTCCTGCACTGTGGTTGCCCGTGGCAACGTTTGGTTGTGTGTACATGTGGTGGCAGTGTCCCGGCCTTCGGGCTGACTCCCAGGACACGGTTGCCACCCATGTTGTTGCCGGCGGCAACAGCCAGAGTGTGTTTGTTGTTTGGACACTTCCCCTTTAAGTTGCCTTTTCCCTTCTGTGGTTTTGGAAGGGTTAACTCCCTTTCTGTGGGTGTTAGTCACGGGGTGTGTCTGACTGTTGGGTGTGGCCTCTTGGCCCTATAAAGCCTCAGTTGTAGACAGTAGCCAGAGAGGGTGCTTCAGCCATGCTGGCTGGAGACATCCTCCTGGTTACTCACCAACTGCCAGTGGGGACCATCCTTCTGGTCATAGCAATATAATATCTCGTTTGGTGTCTTGAAGATGTGTTTTTGGTTTTATGTTTGTTTATTGCACCTATGGTCCTAGGTTCCCGTGTGTAGTGTGTTGTGTGCTGAGTCCTGTTGTCTGTGGTCAGTACTTCCACATGGGTTCCAGGCTTTGTGTCTGTGGCAGGTGAGTGTTATGCTTGTGGCAAGTACCTGCCATTGCCATAGGTTGTATTGGTGCTCCCTTCCTTACAGCTTGGCCAGTGAGACTCCTGTTCCTCCGTATCCAGAAGGAACAGGTTGTCTTACCCTGACTCCTAGTCCAGGGACCGGTCGGAGGGTGAGTTAGGGCTCCGAGGTTCCTGAACATGGGTCCTCCTACCTTAAAGGTCGGCCCATGCAGCTAGGAGTTAGGGTCAGGTTAGGGACGCGATAGGAGGTGACCTGCTCCCTAGTCCTGTCGTCCTGGTCAAGCAGTGACCATCTTCCACCATCACACAGCTGAGGGTTTCCCCCATTCTCAGCCGTGACAATTCCACACGGTATATAAGGTTATGTATATAAGTTATATCCTATAAGGTAATGTACATAAGACATATCCCACATTGTATATAAGTAGGTGTATATAAGGTGTATTCCACACAGTATATAAGGTCATATTTATAAGGCATACCCCACACTGTATATAAGTAGATGTATATAAGGTATATTCCACACAGTATGTAAGGTAAAGTATATAAGGCTTACCCCACATTGTATATAAGTAGATGTATATAAGGTATATGCCACACGATATATCATAGGTTTGAAAAAGGATAATTTGTATATCCAAAAGGGTGTGCACTGCTTCAGTTTCTGAAATCTATGAGGGACCATCACAGGGATCTGTTCTATAGGGGGAACATGCTGCTGTAATTGCAGTCACGTAGCAGAGAAAAGAGCCTGGACACACGATGATTCAGGAATCCTTTGTAAGTTACATGTACATGGCAACAAATAGAATTGTTTGACCCATAGTTCATGGAAGGTTTGATTAGAAAAACTTCCTGAGGTAAAGTTTGTGGCCATACAATATCAAGTCACAAAAAGCCAATGAAAGCCATTAAAAAAAAGTCAAGTAAAAGTTTCTTGTCATTGTTTCACTTAGGTTGTTCAGAATCAAGATGAGGATTGCTACATCTGTATGCTGTATGAAACGATTACAGAGTTCCTTTCTGTGCACAAAACTGTAAATGTAATATTATTAGTCCAATTTTTTGTATTTCTTTTGAATTGGAATTGGAAGAAAAAGAGCACTAAACACCAACATCAGAACATTATTCCAACTGTGAAGCATGCCAGAGGGAGCATCATGGTTTGTGGCTGCTTGTTGCCTTAGAGCAGGCAACCCGTGGGCTGCAAGCCTTTAGAAGACTTAAAGGTAGGCAGACAATGTCATAGAGCAGCAGGAAATGCTAGCAGAATGCTTGGGTGTATAGGGCGAGGCATTACCAGTAGAAAGAGGGAGGTGCTCATGCCGCTCTACAGAGCACTAGTGAGACCTCATCTGGAGTATTGTGCTCAGTACTGGAGACCATATCTCCAGAAGGATATTGATACTTTGGAGAGAATTCAGAGAAGAGCTACTAAACTGGTACATGGATTGCAGGATAAAACTTACCAGGAAAGATTAAAGGACCTTAACATGTATAGCTTGGAAGAAAGACGAGACAGAGGAGATATGATAGAAACGTTTAAATACATAAAGGGAATCGACAAGGTAACAATAGTAGCTGCAAATACAGTGAAGGAGTTTAAGCATGCATGGGATAGTCATAAGGCCATCCTTCATATAAGATACGGCCAAGGGCTATTCATAGTATACAGTATATTGAGCAGACTAAATGGGCCAAATGGTTCTTATCTGCCAACACATTCTATGTTTCTATGCAGCCCCCAGAGCCAAGGTTTGCAGCCCCCGTCCTCCTGTTTCTGCCCGCAGCGCCACACAATGGAACATTACAGCTCTTGCTCCCACACTGTAGCATAAGCAGGATGGGGGAGCAGAGGAGAAACAGTGTATTAGCACTTCTGCCTTCTCCTCAGATAGGTGAGCGCTATGCAGGGTAGACCCAGTTTCGGGGCAAAGGAGTGCAGAACTGCAGGGTCAGGAGACCCTGCTCAGCCCCCACAGAAGGCTGGTTTCCCCTGTAACTGGGGCTCCTTTGGATGCCCCAGTTACAGTGTAAAAAGTACAAAAGAAAGCCTGTGTCCCCAAAAGTCTTTTAGCGACCTCTTGGGGAGAAATTGTGGAAAAAATATATAAAAAAAAAAAAATTAAAAAATTATTTAAAAAAATATATACAGTTGCAAGAAAAGTATGTGAACCCTTTGGAATGATATGGATTTCTGCACAACGTGGTCATAAAATGTGATCTGATCTTCATCTACTGTAAGTCACAACAATAGACAATTACAGTCTGCTTAAACTAATAACACACAAATAATTAAATGTTACCATGTTTTTATTGAACACACCATGAAAACATTCACAGTGTAGGTGGAAAAAGTATGTGAACCACCAGACTAATGACATCTCCAAGCGCTAATTGGAGTGAGGTGTCAGCCAACTGGAGTCCAATCAATGAGATGAGATTGGAGGTGTTGGTTACAGCTGCCCTATAAAAAAACACACACCAGTTCTGGGGTAGCTTTTCACAAGAAGCATTGCCTGATGTGAATGATGCCTTGCACAAAAGAGCTCTCAGAAGACCTACGATTAAGAATTGTTGACTTGCATAAAGCTGGAAAGGGTTTTAAAAGTATCTCCAAAAGCCTTGCTGTTCATCAGTCCATGGTAAGACAAATTGTCTATAAATGGAGAAAGTTCAGCACTGCTGCTACTCTCCCTAGCAGTGGCCCTCCTGTAAAGATGACTGCAAGAGCACAGCGCAGACTGCTCAATGAGGTGAAGAAGAATCTTAGAGTGTCAGCTAAAGTCTTACAAAAGTCTCTGGCATATGCTAACATCCCTGTTAGCGAATCTACGATACGTAAAACACTAAGCAAGAATGGATTTAATGGGAGGATACCACAGAGAAAGCCACTGCTGTCCTCAAAAAAACATTGCTGCACGTTTACAGTTTGCACAAGAGCACCTGGATATTCCACAGCAGTACTGGCAAAATATTCTGTGGACAGATGAAACCAAAGTTGAGTTGTTTGGAAGAAACACACAACACTATGTGTGGAGAAAAAGAGGCACAGCACACCGACATCAAAACCTTATCCCAATTGTGATGTATGGTGGTGGGGGCATCATGGTTTAGGGCTGCTTTGCTGCGTCAGGGCCTGGATGGATTGCTATTGTCGAAGGAAAAATGAATTCAAGTTTATCAAGACATTTTGCAGGAGAACTTAAGGCCATCTGTCCACCAGCTGAAGCTGAATAGAAGATGGGTGTTGCAACAGGACAACAACCCAAAGCATAGAAGTAAATCAACAACAGAATGGCTTAAACAGAAGAAAATACGCCTTCTGGAGTGGCCCAGTCAGAGTCCTGACCTCAACCCGATTTGAGATGCTGTGGCATGACCTCAAGAAAGTTTTTTACATCAGACATCCCAAGAATATTGCTGAACTGAAACAGTTCTGTAAAGAGGAATGGTCTAGAATTACTCCTGACCGTTGTGCACGTCTGATCTGCAACTACAGGAAACGTTTGGTTGAAGTTATTGCTGCCAAAGGAGGTTCAACCAGTTAATAAATCCAAGGGTTCACATACTTTTTCCACCTGCACTGTGAATGTTTACATGGTGTGTTCAATTAAAACAAGGTAACATTTAATTATTTGTGTGTTATTAGTTTAAGCAGACTGTGATTGTCTATTGTTGTGACTTAGATGAAGATCAGATCACATTTTATGACCAATTTGTGCAGAAATCCATATCATTCCAAAGGGTTCACATACTTTTTCTTACAACTATAAATATATATATATATATATATATATATATATATATATATATATATTATATATATATATATATATATATATATATATACAGTACAGACCAAAAGTTTGGACACACCTTCTCATTCAAAGAGTTTTCTTTATTTTCATGACTATGAAAATTGTAGATTCACACTGAAGGCATCAAAACTATGAATTAACACATGTGGAATTATATACATAAATTATAAATGGTTCCCTATTTTGTGTCGGTCGTTTTGTTATATAATATGTATAGTTTCATGTTAATGGGGCAATAATGGTGATGGTTTTGGTTGGTGTGGATGTTTTTTCTTTTCTGTATTTTATTATTTTTTATCTTTTTTAACTTAATTTTTAATATATTTCTGCAACATATAATAT